>NC_048235.1:2011019-2032003 GCF_002007445.2 Ailuropoda melanoleuca
TCAAAAAATTCATCTGCTTTCAGTAGGCTGTTAAGTTTTCCAAGTTATCAGGATGAGGGAAAGACCCTGGGCTAAAATTTCTCCAAGATAATCCATATCACCCTGATAAGGGCTCATGGGAAGTGGAGTTGGCCCTACGCCTCACCCCTCACCTTAGCTCCACACCATGACATTAGCACCACGTTGGTAAGCTTTTCTTCCAAATTGATTTTCCACACCATCTAGTGGAGGTAGATGGACATATACATAAATAACTTATGTATTCTATCACCATGCCAAAATAGAGATTTAAAGATGAGTCAATGAAAGTAGAACATGGTCTCTGTTCTATAGTAATTTATATTTGAGCAAAGTAGAGCCATGGGTACGGAATTAATTACAGATTCAGGACAAGCCATAGACAAAGCCACTTGGAAGGAAAGAAGCTGCAAGTGTGTTAAGTTGGAAGAAGCTCTGGCTCTCTGCTCCTGTGAATTCCAATAAGCAAAACTCAACCCAGTTGGATTTCTCCGTTCCGGGTCCCACAAAGGCTGTTTCACATGTGAGCTGTGAACTTGTCGGCACATCCCGACGCGGTGCGTTTATATCCTCACGATGTGCTTGCAGTTCTAGAGCCTCTGTGCTTGTTCACACGCATGTGCACGGGGATCTAGATTTACCCGCTTGTTCCAGTAAATTCCTGGATTCAGCAGCATCGCAGGTCCAACCGAAGTCAATAAAAGCTGCCCTTGCCAGGTCTTTTGTGCAAAGCAGAGGGCCAGCCACGTCAGCAACTGCTTCCCTCAGAGCTGGTGGAATTGAATACTGTGGCGGGAGTCCAGACTGACCCACAGTCTTGAAGTCTTTAAATTTAACATAACCCATAATTTAGGCTGCTTCAGACTAATTTGCCTTTTATTTCAGATTTTTTAATAGACACTTTGTTTCTAAGAGCTCTGATAGAGGGTGGTATTTCTTTTTTTTTTTTTTTCTTTTTTTATTTTAAGAAANCTCCCTCTCCTCTTTTTTTATTTTAAGAAATGTCTTCATGAGTCAATGCTTTCAAAAGATCATCAGGTCATTTGAAGTACAGTGTTTATTTAACAGCAGGAGAACTGGACCAAACATGGGCTTACCAGGTGCCCAGTTTTTGTGCCGTATACACGAGGTGTGGGAGACTAACCTCATGGCTTTATTTCCAGTAATATTGTAAGGTTTATATTACAAAACTACTTTAATAAGAGATGATTCTTAAACTGAAATTTACTTTTGTTACATTAAAATCTGAAAGTTAATACAACACTGAGTTTGCTACATGATTTACTTGATGTTAAGGAAATGACTTTTTATAAAGTAAAAACACCTTAAAGATAAGACGTCATTATCAGCTCCATGTAAACCTTGTCTCTGAAGCTGGAAGGGTAAGTGTTCATTTACCATTTTGGTCGAGATATTTCTCCATCTAATTATAAGAAAATATCTTCAAAAATTTTTTTAAGATGTTGTTTATTTATTTGAGAGAGAGAGTGAAAAGGAACCGGGGAGGGGCAGAGAGAGGAAGAGGGAGAAGCAGACTCCTCACTGAGTGCAGAAACCCACGCTGGGCTCCATCCCAAGACCCTGAGATCATGACCTGAGTGAAGTCAGAGGCTTAACCGGCTGAGCNTGAGAGAGAGAGTGAAAAGGAACCAGGGAGGGGCAGAGAGAGGAAGAGGGAGAAGCAGACTCCTCACTGAGTGCAGAAACCCACGCTGGGCTCCATCCCAAGACCCTGAGATCATGACCTGAGTGAAGTCAGAGGCTTAACCGGCTGAGCCATCCAGAAGCCCCCAAGCAGTTTTTGAAACAACTTTATGAATTTAGGCATTATATGTTTATTTAAAATCTTGCAGGTACTATGACTTCAAATCTGTATAAGGGGATTAAGAGGTATAAACTTCCAGTTATAAAACAAATAAGGCATGGAGATGAAAAGTACAGCCTAGGGAATACAGTCAGTAGTATTATAATAATGTCGTTTGATGATAAAAGGTGGCTATACTTATCACAGTGACCACTGAGCAATGTATGGAATTGTTGAGTCAATACGTTGTATGTCTGAAACAAATATAACATTATATGTTAATTATACATTTGTATTTTTTAAAAGATATTTGTAAAATATCTATACTAGAATATAATTAAATGTGCTCCATGTGAACCCCCAAATATCATTACAGTTTGTTCACAGCATAATGATTTCAAATGTTAGTATATTGGGCCATAACATTATTTTAAAGTATATATGTGTACTATATTTTTTAAACATACATACATAATTTCAAGGAGATGGTGCCCTGACCAGCCCCTTACTCATCCCAAAGGGAGCCTCTAGATTTCTAGAAAGTTCCAGCCTTCACCCTTCCTTCCACCCTGGCTTTGAGTCCCGTCACGTTTATCAGCCTTGAGTCTAGACTTACCTCACTGTGTCCCCCAAGGTACCCGGTATTTCCCCAACTTCCCCAACCCTCATCTCAATTTATTCTCATCCCAAACCCATGGAACTGTCCCCCCAACCCCCACTCTTTGAATGCCCCCTTCAGCTTCTCACTAAAGCTGGGGCTGACTTCCTTGAGGCACTGCTTGCCCACATCCCTCCAGGTGGTACCTGTTCTCTTAGGCACTCCCGCCATGTTCCCAGGGAGGGGCTCCTGTCATTTCCAGCTGGTTTCCCTAAATCCCCAGCCCTGCATCTTATATCTTCAGATTATTACAGCTGAGACTCTACATACTGAATTGATTCATCCCTCTCCAGCCCTCTCATTTCATGCAGGCTTGCTCCTTGGCAATCCTGGCACCTGGTCACTGCCACATTTCCTCGCACTGTTCCTGATGTGATTCTTGGCTGCACGATCCTCGTAAATAGTCCCTCTTATCCCCAGGTTTTCCTGGGTCCCCGGCCTCCTCTCCTCTGACCAACTGGCCTCCTATCCTCCATCATCAAATACTCCCGTGGTCACAGGTGTGGTCACAGGTTTGGTCACACCAACCACAGATACTGTCTCCAACATCCTATGTTCTCACCTGCATTTACGTTTCTCGCCTGCTCCTCTGTGATCTGTACTTAATGGTCCTTCTCTCACTGGTGTCCAAACTCTGGAGTAACCAAGATGTAGTGCCATGACCTCCTCACTTCATGGTCTTCTTCCTCATTGATGACCTCATCTTATGACTGGCAACTCCAAAATTTCCATTTCCATCCTGCTCCCCTCTCTTGACATCCCTCGCATAGATCCAGTTCCCTCATGATATCAGCCTTTGGATGTATGATTGGCATTTTCATTCACCCTGCCTACAAATGAACTCTTGATCCCCACTCCCAACCTGTCATTAACCCTAATATCATCCTTTGGACATGTTCTCCACCTCCAAAGCTTTGGCGTCATCACTAACTCCTCATTTCTCATATCATATTTAATTAGTAAAGCCCACTGATCCCAATGCTAAAACATATCCAGAATTAACCATAAACACTCTGTCCCAGGGCTGTTCACCTGTTCCTACTGCTTCCCAGAACGGGATTCCCCCAGAATTCCATTCCACCTCTCTCCCAGTGAAGAGCTTTGCTGAACACTTTATTTAACATTGCGCTGCCCTAGGCTGACAACCCTATACTCCTTCCCTGATGTACACTTTTTCATAGCACGGGGCACCATGTAATGTACTATATATTTCAATTGCACATCTGTTTATTATATGGCTTCCTCCACTAGACTTAAGACTCATGAGCTCCAGGACTTTGTTCTTCTTTGTTGAAGGGAGTGTATCTAAGCCCTGGAAAATGTCTAGTAGATAGTGGGTTGTCAGTACATATTTATAGAAAACGTATTAATTTTATGAAGGGCCCATACTAATAAATGTTTGTTTCTATTCTGTCAACTTTATTATTGGCCATTGATGACAGTGTAGAAGTGACCTCCAGCGCTAACTTAAATTTAACATAATTTTCTACTTCAGGTACTGTAAACACCGTTTAAGCAATGCAATATTCCACAGTCTTTTTTTTTTTAAGATTTTATTTATTTATTTGACAGAAAGACACAGCCAGCGAGAGAGGGAACACAAGCAGGGGGAGTGGGAGAGGAAGAAGCAGGCTCATAGTGGAGGANCTTTTTTTTTTTTAAGATTTTATTTATTTATTTGACAGAAAGACACAGCCAGCGAGAGAGGGAACACAAGCAGGGGGAGTGGGAGAGGAAGAAGCAGGCTCATAGTGGAGGAGCCTGATGTGGGGCTCGATCCCATAACCCCAGGATCACGCCCTGAGCCGAAGGCAGACGCTTAACGACTGTGCCACCCAGGCGCCTCAATATTCTACATTCTGAGTGAATATACCTAATAAATTCATGCCTGTTTATAATGTTTTTACATTTCTCTAAAATGGATTAATAAAAACAGGTGTTGATGTGAAAATCTTTCCCCTTTATATATCACGAGAAGGAAATTAAATTTTCTTCTCGAAATGATGATACAGACATGGGTGATTGAAGTAGATTTTTAACTCATTAGCCTCTATCACTTAATATATGTAAATGACCTCTTTCACATTTTAGTCACACTGCTGTAACAATTTTAATCTTTTTTCTCATTATGCATACCATATTTTAACGACTACTTATAGTGTCCTTATTTATGCCGTATCTTTCCTGAAATGATCATTTTACAATTTGCTGTGACAAGACCCAAACCACATGTCATTGAGCAGTTTTGCTCCTCACTTTGTCTCTCCAATGAAACGCTCAGAGTCCCGATTACCTGGGCAGGCTCTGTCTCCCCAGGAGTCCGAATGCGGGAACGTGCAGAGGCTATGCCCTGAAACTGCTGGCTTCCTCCAGCCCCACTAACAGAGCCACCCAGTGAGTGCATTGCTTAAGACATTCTCTAGAAAGGGTCTCTTTAACATGTGAACAGCTCTGGAGCAGAATCCAGGGAAGAAGCGTGTAGATGGGAAGTGACTTCCACAGTGATGGTCACCATGTGCAGACCAGAGGGAGCAAGCGGAACAATACCAGGTGCCCCACATCTTGCTCGATGCCATCCTGACTGTGCCCAGGTGACATTTATCATAGAGCATCAAAACAGGGCAGTCACGTGGCATGCATGTGGCTAATACGGGTTTGAGTAAGGCTGGGGTTCCCGGGGTTTGCCCAAGAAATTAGGGAAGAAAATGGGGAGGGTTTAGAGCACTATTTTTTTTCCAACCTCATGAGATGCTCCATGAAAATTAACTTATATGTGCAATCACCTTTCGGAAACGCTGCTCACAAAAGCTCCTCTTGGAAACCCAGATGATCATGAAAATATTAAGGATGTTTTTTCGCTACCACCCTTAACTTTAGCTTTACCATCTTGTCAAGAAACATGTTTAACTTTATTTCGCACCGTATTTTCCAACTATTTCACTTTTAGTCTAACTTATTAAAATCCCATGCAGGTGTTTTGCATGAATCATGTTTACGCAAAAATGGTTATAGATCACAGACATGTATTCAATGACGAGATATAAATACAAAGATGAGGAAAGTGGGAGCAGGGAATATAAGTTTATAAAAGTGTGGTTTCCTATCATTAAATATTAAAAATTTAAAACCAAGTTGAGTTTTAGTAGTAAGATAGGAATTTACATTAAATTCGTGATTAACATTTCTATTATGCTATGTACATTTACATTGTACTCATAGTACTGATATTTTATTTATATTATTCTATTATTGTTTAAAATTTATTTGGATTATGTTTATTATTATTATGGTTAATACTGTTAAATATAAATTGAATTTGAAGAGCTGTAAGCAGGACCTAAACCAAGAACCTTTATCACTACCCATTAAGCCAGTGATAACAAGGGTTGGCGCTCACTCTGGACCAGGCACACTGTTAAGTAACTTACATTTAATTCACCCATGCACGGGGGCCTGGGTGCTCAGATGGTTAAGCATCTGCCTTTGGCTCAGGTCTTGATTCCAGGGTCCTGGGTTCGAGCCCTGCTTTGGGCTCCCTGCTCAGCAGGAAGTCTGCTTCTGCCTCTCTCTCTGCCTCTCCCCCTGCTCATGTTCTCTCCCTCTCAAATAAATAAAATCTTTTTAAAAAACGTTTTAGAAAAATCACCCATCCAATTCTTCCACATGGCCTATGAAGCCATTAATTCTATCATCATCCCAGTTTTAAAATGTGGAAACTCAGGCACAAAGGGATTCAGTAATTTGCCCAAGGCACAACAGAAAGCAATAAAATTGAAGTTCAAACACAGGTGGTCTACTCCAGAGCCCATACAGCACGACTGCTGTACCATGCACTTGTCCCATCAATGCAGCACTGGTGGCACATTATTCAGAAAAGGGAATCCTCGACCACGGTCCTCCCCATCGGCCAGCTAACACCTTGGATGCACTCTCACTTCAGAAAAGACGTATCTACCCAATGTGTTTTATTCAAAGGAGGGTGGTGGACTCTTATTTATTCAAAGTCATGGTTTTGCATGAACTAGGTATGTTTAGCTTGGGGGGGAAAAGATGTGGAAAGGGAAATTATAGTTACCTTAATAGACTGAAGGGCTTGCCATCTATTTTTAGACTCAGCATCTTTTTGCTTCTCAGTTGTCTAACAGTAGGCTTTAAAGTCTGGCAGCAGCCCCCACGAGTTGTGTGAGCACGGACACACTGCTTAACTTCACTTCCTCACTTGTAAAATGGGGATTTTAATTCCCATCTATATCAGTGTGTCCTAAAGAGTAAAATGAGGTTTTAGGTTCAGTGAATAATTGTACGTGCCATGAAACAATCAACCTGGGTTTGGAATTCTGCTAAAACATTAGGGGTTTTGTGGTTGTTGCTTAAGGTCAAAAAGAAAACGGTGGCTTTGTGTAACATTGTATCATCCCCGTGCAAGACACATAACCCTTCTCCTCCGTAAGCTCCAAAAGACAGGATGTGGTTTTCCCAAAACCATCCTTAGGGTTAGCACAAGCATAAAACTTGCTTCAGACGTATTTGAGTTTGGTGAGTGATCACAGACAAATACTCCAAGCAGAGCAGCACATGACTTGACAGTCACCTTCGAAGGGACCCACTCAGTGGTTTAGAAACAGCCGTGGCTATTCTTAGCCAATCCTAAGTAATACTCGCTCTGAGAAGTGTTTTGCTTCCCTCAATTAATATTCTGAGTAATGCCTTATGTTCTGATAGCCTGTCCTGTAACAGGCATGACTGTGACCAGGGAGAGGGCAATTCATTCAGACTGGCTTCTGTTCGAACTGGCTGCTGGAAACAATGCCAGCAATTTTATTTTTGGTCTATTAGTAAAATGACAGCACTAATTCATTTCACAGAGGAACCAAACAGCTGTCAGATGGCAGTGAGCATAATAGTACACATATTACAATTTAGTTATGCTGAGTAGAATTTTTCCACTGGCACAGTTTTATACTGTAAAGTGCTCCAAACCTTCCCAAATGGCACAAGAGAATTTCGTTGTGCACGTGTCCTCAGAGGGTACAAGTCTAAACATTAGAAACTATTCACCACTGGGCCTCCAGTTGTTCATTCACCACATTCAAAATGACAAGATGTCAGGAAACGTAAAGGACAGATAGAAGTTCTATGAAAATGATTTTTAAAACTCAAGTTTTCCTCCAATCACATAAAAATCATACCTCACAGCCCCCTCTTTCTCCTACATGTCCTGCTAATTGTCCTCTGGGCCTGGATGGGCTGGAAGTTGAGATCTGAGGAGTTGACCTCATGTTTCAGAGGAAGAAGTTTAAGGAGTGCCTTTAGGGTTGAAATCCAAGGGCCATGCCCATGGGCCAAGGAACTTCTGAGAAGGAAGTACACACAGAGAGGAAACGGGAAGCTGACACCGGACACACTGCAGCAAATGTAGACACTCGCACTGGCCAGGTCTCACACACAAAATACAAAAGCAAAAAGGTAAATAAGCTTTATGGAAAGTATCAACAGACAACGCATTAATTGCCAACTTCAAAATAATTTCCTAAAGCCCTGAGTCTCCTGGTGTTTGAGTCAGGGGACTCACAAGGTTATCCTGTCAGTCACAGCAGAACACCTAGCCCGGCCTGCGCAGATAGCCCTTTGTAAGGGTCACTGACTTTTCTACTGGACGTTTAGAGGGTGGGTGAAATAATGAAGCCAAACCACCACAGCAGGAAAAGACTATCAGGCTTCGAAGAGAAGGAAAGAGCTCTGGCTTTGGGCAGGGGTCCTACACAATGGCTGCCTATCTTTGTAAATAAAGTTTTATTGGAACACAAGCATGCTCATTCATGCAACCATTGAGTAGGGCTGCCTTTGTACTGTAGCAGAGCAGAGACAGAGACCAGACACACTGGGAAGCCAAGAGAAGATACAATCTGGCCCTTTACGGAAGGAGTTTTCCAGTTCTCTTTAGAGCGATGGCACTGGAATTCTAGCTCTTCTCAGCCCCTGCACAGCAACATCACATTTGGAGCGTTACCTTACCTCTCAGGGTAACTCTTTGGGGGCAAAGTCATTACTTACAAAGTTGTAAGGATTAAATGAAACTTAATGTACAATAAAGGCTTTTTTTTTAAATTATAGAGTGTTAATGTGACTGTGGTTTAACATGCTCAATGGCATCTTGTACTGAAGTTGTTGAAAACTGGAACAATTGCATTGTCTGTGGTTAAAATACACCTAAAGTATGTTGTGCGATGTGAATGCTGTATGTAATGTTGTATTTCATTGTAACGCTGTATTCTATTCATTGTTTACACCGAAAGTACAAACTGACTTATTTTATAGGGTAGTTTACGAATGAAATGATACTTCACTTAATTTTTCAGGAACTTTGGTAATGAACATATAAGGATTAATTATAAACACATTCCAGCTAGTTCCTCTGACTTGGTGAACTTAATATAAAAATAATTCATTACCACTGTGCTTATGATTCATGCATCTGAACTTCTCTTCCAAAAAAGAGTCAAGTAAATACGTAAATTTTGATACACATGTCAGAATTGTGCCATATGGGAAGGTTTTGAGCAAGTGTGAAAGTCTTCAAAAATGAAAAATAAGACGTGGAATGTTAAAATCTCATTTTTATGAGTTAAGACGGCTAAAGCATCCAAAGCTGAAATTGTTCAGCATCTCATTCCTGCACAAAATCTCCCATTTGTTACCCTCCTACACTTGGGCAGAAATGCAGGAGGAAATTGCAGTGCCCCCCACACACCAGCTGTCTGCTCACCCACCCTCCTCTCTGCCCAAATGGAGCTTTCCATTCCATTATTCTAATATTTAAAAACATATTTAAGGAAAAAGAGATGTCTGATTCGAAAAAAACAAACTTAAAATTTGAAGATGCTTTTGATTAAATGACTACAGCAGCTTAATGGAATGTGTATAAATTAATGTTGCAAGTTGACAGGCCCCAGGCCACTCTTTTTTTCACTAAATGATATTTTTTCTCCCTGAGGATGAAAGAAACATAAGGTTATATTTTGTGAGAGCCAATGTCAAGAACGTCTGCAAGGAAGTTAGTTAAACAAACACAGAGGCCGTCTAGAAAGGGCATTTCAACCTCTACTGTCATGAAATGGGTAGTTGAGCAGTACAAGATTTTCCATAATCAGTTTTTAGAGAAAATATTTGGGAGAACACAAATACAAAATTACTCGTTTTCTTGATTTGTAAGCTTAATTTCACCTCTGAATTTTAATCTTTTGATCAATGCTTGGATACCATCAAAGATATTTCCTCTTTTGGTTTCTGCCCCTCTGATTAACACCAAGGAATGAGAGGTGACATAAGCATTTAAAATAATAAGAGATGAGTGATTTTCTATAAATCTAAAACTAAAAATACAGAAAATGGACCAACTCATAGGGCAACTCTATATGATGCCATTTCAAGTTAATCAATAGAATCAGTGCCTCATTTGGCTGAAGCTAAGAATAAACTCATAACGGACCATCTCTTGAAATACAAACTCTACAGAGGTCGCCATCATATCTGTTATTCAAAAGAGACTGTAGGTCGCCATTTTCTGACTACATTTAAAGGAAGCAATTAAAATGAAGAAACTGCCCAGTAAGGTTAGAAATTTTTTAGACTAACATACCCTTTGAAAAATATGCTTAGATTTAGCAACACAGATGCCTGTTTGACATTCAGTGACCTGTCAACCTTAGGCAGCAAGAATATCAGAATTGGTAATAAATTTACATGCTAAATGCAAAGTCAGGAATGGAAATGAATTCTGAAGCTCCCATAGAGGTTTAAGAGCTCTGCAGATAAACATTCGTATCTGTTTTTATCATTTGGATGCATATTTGGTGTTTATTCCACCATACATCAGAGTGTGAAGCATTGTTTAAGGCCTAAGCTTTCCATATAGCTACAGACTGAGAATATGTAATGTAACATATATATCTTTCACAAAAGGATCCGACGAGGGGAGATGTTTCTCTATCTTTAAAACTAAAATGATTTTGATATATCACATTATAATATTTTTGTTCTAATTTTAATACTTAAGGTTCCTTTCCAGCATTCTTGGATCCTTCTGGTTTCAATGTATGCCTGTGTGTTTTTTTTCTTTTCATAATCCAAATCAACCTTATTCTTTCACATCTTTTCCTTCTGTTACCTCAGACTAAGCAATTATAATCATCAGCAACTGTAAAAAAAAATGTAATTTTGCCTTTCCTCCATGATCTCTATTCTATAGTCCTGTTATTTTAAAATAATGAACAGATCCACAAGAGAACAACAGAAAAAATACCTACATACGAGGGGTATGGTTTGAGAAAAATTAAGAAGTAACTCTAACCACAATGTGGAATTTCCAAGCTTGTCCTAAAACCAGAAAGTACCACCCAATCCCTTAGCTGGGATAAAATGTAATTTTGCATTCTCACTTAGAAAAACATAAAATCATCAACATCGGGCAATTTTTTTTACTATGTAAAAAATATGAAGAGACTCAAAGTAGAGATAAGATGGGATAGAGGTAGACACAGGTGTACAAGAATAGGAGGGCAAAGAGGATATCAGCAAGAGAGAAGGGAATAAGCATTAAATTATATTATATTATAGTATATTATATATACTATAATATTATATATTATATAATTCACAACTTGATGAAATAATGACACAGCACACCTACTGAGGGGATCTTCAATGCCAGTCTGCAGAACTAGATGCATAGATTAAAATTTTTACAAACCAGACACTGAGCCAAATCATCACAGGAGCTAATTTTCTGTAAGTCTCCCAGCAACTCTCTGAGGCAGGTGACATTCATTCTTCATCTTACAAGGAGGAATCTGATGCAATCAATGCCTCTGTAACACCTGTGAGGGGCACACTTGTAGTGATTGGGAAACTGGATCACACCAGACCTCAGGATCCATGCGCTCATCTAAGTGTAGACATTTACATAATTAGTTTCCCCTAATATTTTCCATCCCCAGTACCCAATTAATAGCTAGCCAGTGGTTGACAGTCTTTCAGTGGTGACAGAGGTCATCTGATTTCCATTGTATTGAGTCACACATTGCAGATCCATGGCAGCAAAAAAAGAGAGACTATTCAAAAATCAGTCTCATAATTTTTGTTTGTAAAGGCTCATCTTAAATAATGATCAATTTTTATTTTTCAAACATTACCTGAGGTAAGTCTATTTCCAAATATGGTGTGTATATATGCTTACAAACTCAAAGCAATTTGACACAAGAAATTGGTTTAAAATATATATATATAAAATCTTGGGAGATTAGTGGGTACAAAGAGTAAAATAAATTATAATCAAGAGAAAATATTTTAAGAAATGCAGTACATTACTCATGGTTTGGGAATTCTGTCTAAGGACAAACATTAACCAATTCTTATTTTGTTACCAAATACTGATCTGGAAGATGCCTTTTCTATGGAATTAGTTTGCCTTTTATCATGTCCCTTTTAGACAGGCTACTATTTCTGTATGTGGACTTCCAGTGAGCATGCATTGTTTTCTTTTATTTTCAAAGGATGGAAATATTTCAGCTGCTGTGATGGCCTTCGAAGGCAGTAAGTCAGCCATTTGAAAACCATATAATACTGAAGAACTTTTGATCACCTGGTTCAACCTTTCACTCAGCTTCAAGGTGAGAGCCAGAGATTCAATTAAGAACACTAATTTCCACATCCTCTTCAGAAACAGCTTCCTTTAGGATGTTCATTACTTAATTTTTTAATGCTCCTTGCAACAAGCTAAATGATGCAACTGTACAGAGAAAAATCAAGCAATCATTCTTCCTAATTCCTCCCATTCCAATTCCTCCCCAAAGTAATGTGCTTTAACAATTTCCTGAATATTCTACAATTCCCTGAATAGTCACACAAGCATACACGTGTGTATGCAATGCATATACATGTTACGTGGATACTCAGACACACACACACACACACGAAGACACACTTGTGCAAGTACTTTAGAACTCGTTTCTCACCAAAATGGGATTACACTGTCTTTTCTTCCCTTTCATATATTATGGGCATCCCTTTATATCAATACATACAGGACTAAAACTAACTTAATCTTTTTAATAGTATGAGCAATTTGAAAAAAAAATTTCCTTATAGTGACGCTCGAAGGAATATCGTACATAGTGATATAATAAGGGTACCCACGCGCATGCGCACGTGTGTGTGTGTGTGTGTGTTGTCAAGGCAAAAGACTGGCCCAGTCTCTCTCCATAGGCCTCTCAGCAGAATGTATTATTTTAATGAATTTATAGTAATCTACTCCTACTGAATCAGAAACTAGATTTTCTAATGCATGAGAGCAGATTTCATCTCTCTGGGGGTAAGTACACATTAATTAAGTTCACAGAACCAATGCATATAAAATCAAAATGTTAAATTAATAAATTGCAATTCACAGGAACTAGACTACTCACACCGATATAACAGTCTTTCTTCTCTCACTTTCGGCCTATATGCGACACCACATCGTAACCTGAAGGCTTCTTGCTTAGACATGTGGTCAAAACAAGAGAAATGAGAGAAGTGATAGAAATCAGATAAAAGAACAATTGATGCCACAGGTGAGCAGAGCTTTAACACCCATCTACACAAGTCATTCTGACCGTTTCATTCCTTGTGGAGCTCTTGAGAACTTGCTGGAGCCTGGGAAATGTTTCCCACAGAAAAACACAGAAAATTGTGCATGTAATTTCACAGCCTCATAGGAATTGAGATGATCCATGACGCCCAAATTAAGAAAGTCAGAGATACAGGATAGAGACAGATTCACGTGGATCCCTGTGTCTCCACCCCCACGGGCATGGCTGCTCAAGAGACTCTCAGACTCCATGATCCTGTCAGGAGCATGGATTCCTCCTAGGACAGCTGGACAGACATGGCTTTGCCTCTGGCACTTATCTTTTCTTCTTGCATCAAGTGCTTCAATAGCCTTGGGTTCTATATACACCCTGCTCATTGGTGAAACTCATTTATTTAGGGCAGGCCTGCACCTGTTTTTCTCTGCTCCATTATCTGAGTGCCTTAACATACTTTCAGAAAGGAAGCCTCTTTCATCTAGGCCTCTGCTCTTTGGAAGTGTTAGTATTGATACTACTAACAGCAGTAATTATTTTCCAGTGCTGTTCTAAAATCTTTGCTTAGCTGTTCTCATGCAGCTGCTGCTGAAAATCCCTGCAAATCGAGAACAAAAAAGATACCCAGGCACTGGCGAGTGAGCCCAGACAAGGTGTGCTAGGAGAGCCAACAGCTTTGCTCACTCTAAGGTAAAGATGTGTCTTTACCTCCGTTTACCCACCCACACGACCGAAATAGTCAGGAGGAGAGGGATTCTAGAAGTTCCCATCTGTTCTAGCCTCAGTCCTTATTATAATCCAAGATAACGTTCAAGGGTCCACTAGTGGACAGCTAACTGCCATAGCTTTGCCACCCCATTCGTAGCCAGAAAGATTTCTCTCTGGCCAGGTGGGCCGTTCCTGTCCCACACTTTAATTCAGGTTGAGTTTGGATAATCACTTCAAGGGAGAAATAAATCAGTGCTGACATTCTAAGTAAAGCTTTGAGCTTGAAGGGTAATAATCTAGCTGCTCTTTCTAAGTCCAGATCCACGCATGTTAAAGGAAAGAAAATTCTGCTTGAGGGATGTGTCAGAGGGAAATGCCAAATATATTCAGACAACGAAAAACACATGGTGGGTCCAGAGCCCCATCCCAGCCCAGGAGTTACTGATTCGGTGAACCCCAGAATGAAAGGGCTGCACTGTAGCCAAGATCTCCTGCTCCCCGGTGAAAACCGGAGTACATGAAAATGTTGGCTGTTTGCATCCATGAAGTAAATGTATAATAAATGAAATTAATCCATTTTAAGTCCCTGCAAGCTTAATTTAATGGCCTGTATTAAGTCCATTATTTTTTAAACATGAACAGTTTGAGCACATTGTGGACTACCTAATCTCTTTGTCTTTAAATCATTCCAGGGCTGTTTTAGAAACTTCTAGATGAGAGGATGTGTTAACCAGGGGGAAAATCAAATTCACATCAGTTAATTGGGGCACTTACTAGCAGTTTTCCTTTTAGGGATGGGGGGGGTGATAGATGAAATTAAGTTGTGGTCAAATGTAGATTTCTTATCAAAAAATAGTTTTGAATATTTACGTGGTGACATATGTCGACTCAAATTTTCCTTTGGAGTCCATATTGTCCTCTATGACAAAGAGACAGCGGAGCAGGAGAGATGGTGTACCAAAGGTCAGCCACTCTGAAGGCCAAAGTGCTGTGGGAATTCGGAACTTACCGGATACACATCTTCCCTCTCCTTGCATTGTTTCTGACACCATGGCCATGACTGAAGGGCCAAAAGGTGACAAATTGTGAAATGGAAGCACAGAATAAATGCTACAGTTTATTTAATAGTCCAGTGGAATTCTTTCATCCTTTTCTTTCAGGATGGCACAGAAGAAACCACGTAAACCTGACCTCCTTGAGTGAGGGGGGTAGAGGGCCCTTGCTCCAGGCCCCTGTGAACTCGGAGGAAAACGGAGGCCCGGCATTTCCCCCTCCAGGCAGTCTTCCATCAACCTCCCCTTGCTTCTGCATTCCTAAACACAGTAATTGGTTTTCTCCATAGTCTTGTACATGACTCTTCCTCACTCAGAAAGATGCCCCCATTCCTATTTCCCTGGAGAGCTTCTATTCAGCACCTGATACAAGGAAGGTATTAGCCACGGGAGTTTTTAAAACACAGTATCTGAGATAGAGCCCAAGCATTGATTCTGTAATTACCTTTACCTGGCCCCCAAGGGCAGCCAGCCTTCCTTCTTTGCCCGACCTTGTCAAACACCAACTACTCTCTATGTTCCCCTGAATGAGGACGTTTTCTCCTTCACTATGGCTTCAGACCCAACACGCCTCTTCTTGTCTTTCTATGACTATCACTTAGGTCAGCATTGGATGTCTGGGAGATGCTCACTGAAATGCTAAATAAATAAATGAGAGAAAGAATGAATGAGGACATCTGTGTGTCCATTTGCATAACCACATACACATTCTCTGGTGTATACTTATGTGTGTCCATACACAACAAATGTATTTGTGTATGTATATATGCAAAAATGTAATTGTGTGTGCACACACATATCAATGCACACATTCATGAGCATGCGTTTGCATATGTCGCACATAAATGAACATTAAGTATATGAGAGGCTACATGGTGAGTGGTTAAGAATTACAACTTCGGGAAAGAGATGGACTTAATCTCTGCTTTCACAATTCTGTAGCTATGAGAGCTTGGCCAACTAAGTTACTGCAGGTTATGACCTCACTTTCTCTACTTGGTAATATTAGGCAGCTTTATTTCACTTATAGGAATCTTGTGAGAATTCAATAAAAAAGCATACACAGGAGTCCATACCATCCTACACACACATTCGCATCCCGTATCTATCATCTATCCACAGAGATACATACATCTAAGTAAGCAGAACATATGGTATAACTGATAGAATGAATAATTTAAAGACAAAAAAATAAAAAATAAAAAAACCTGAAAAATTCCTTTAGAAGAGCATTTTGTAACACAGGGGAGGTTCTTAAACTATCTTCATGGGCAATTGTTTTTCTCATTCCAATTAATGAACTGTTTTGTATGAAACACAATTTCCTGCCACAAGCAAATTTTTACTATTTGGCATGTCAAATCCCTCCTCATTATACCACCAGTATTTGTTTCATTCAAATAGATCTGACACTCAGAATCTTATATTACATACGTAAAATTGAAGTCCGGTATATTCCAAGATGGAACCTTGGAAACATGAGGGAAAAGCGGAGTCTCTAAAATCAGCACCAAAATATATGGCTATCTACATTCGTTGTTAAATACGTTCCCTTTTCAATTACCATGTCAGCAACTATTTTTAAAGAAATCTTGAAAAGAGTAGTTTCCCACCATTTATCAGTTTTGCCTTAGACAAGAATCCAGTGTAACCTTCCTTCTTCCTCACCAGATATAAATATCCATGTCAAAATATTCATATGATTTTCATTCTTTAAAACATCTGCTGTCTCATAGAAAAAAAAAACAAAAACCTTTGCCAATTGTTCAAAGAAAGTTTGATTCCCAGCTGATGGACTGGCCTTACACTTTTGAAGAATGTTCTATACAAGGAAACTATGATTCTAGTGAATACACATTGTACTCATTAATTTGAATCACAGAGTTGCTGTTTTCTACCCAAATGTAAGTGGTATTAGACATAAAAATTCTATCTCACAGAAAGTACAGAATTATAAAAAATACAACCAATGTTCAAGAAAACTTATTTCACCTGCAAAAGTATCTAAAAAATCAACTAAATTTATTATAGTAAATAATTTGTGAAAACTACATTTTTAAAAAGTTAATCAAGAATAAAATGACTGAACATCAGCAAATAAAAATTAGAAAATTGTGAAACATTTGAATGACATCCAGAACAAAAACAAAGATGTGCATTAACGCAAGAAAAGCCATTTAAAAATAAATCAGACTTCAGACCAAAATAACTAAAATGTCAGATCGAAGAGTTTTCATGATATATTTGCCAGTGTTTCTAAAATTTAATTTACTTTGTCACAAATACGAAAAAAATTAGAAATAGAGGCATCAGAGAAAGAAAAAAGAAAGAAGGAAGGAAGGGAGGAAAGAAGGGAGGGAGGGAAGAAGGGAGGGAAGGAGGGAGGGGAAGAAAGAAAGAAAATAGAAGAAAGAAAGAGGTATCTCCTTTTAAAAAGTGAAAAAAAAAATAAAAAGAGTGACAGGTTTTGGGGCACATTGTCTAGATTTTTATGTCACCAAACTCATTTGTTCTCCTTGTCCTTAAGTCAATTGATGGCCATGNCGTGGGACCCGATCCCATAACGCCAGGATCACGCCCTGAGCCAAAGGCAGACGCTTAACCGCTGTGCCACCCAGGCGCCCCCACATTGTCTAGATTTTTATGTCACCAAACTCATTTGTTCTCCTTGTCCTTAAGTCAATTGATGGCCATGCCTTGTCATGCATGTTTGTCATTACATAATATTTCTCATGACTTGACAGGCCATGTTAATTTTCTGATCTCCTAAATGATATTTTTCTTAAATCATACATAATTTTGATGAAATAAAGCAATTTATTTTTTGGTAATTGAAATTTTAGTGAAATAAAGTTGGCAAATAGAAATATACGAATAAATGCTATTTGCATACATAATACTTCAATATTGGACAAATATAGGAGGTCTGATAGTAATTCATGTCATGCATGGTAAATTACATGTAGTCTCAATGTATTCTGTTTTAAATTTACCAAAAAAATGTAAATTCTTTGGTTTATTATAAAGAACAATCTTCAGTGATGAACCTAGCAAATGTAATGTTACAAAATACCCTATTAAATTGGTAACTTCAATTTTATTGTGTTGGAATATGTTGATTTCACTGACAGTCTATAAAGTTACTAAGACCCTGAAGGTCTCCATATTTAGGGAGTCAATTACTGTAGATGAGCAATGTTACTGTGAAATTTATAAATATTTCCATTTAATTTCCAGGGTTAAATTCAATGACTGAATGAATTAATTAGAATTTTTAAATTATTGTTTTCATACTCATTATGCAGTATAATATCCCTATGCATGAATAATAATTTATGTAAATAACACCTATTCCAAATTACTGCCAGAAAACTACAAAGTTCGGTGCCTGGATTAAGCTTGTTATCAAGGTTATGTTTAGACAGATTTTAAAAGTTTGAAACATTTTCTCCAATTTAAGCAAAAGCACTTAAATTAAAAATTTAAACATCAATCTGGAAATATTAAATAAATTCTGATTTTAACTGGAAAACAGTACCAGTTTAAGACTACAGAATATTATTTTTTTGAACAAGCTGATCTAATGTTTTATATCTAAATTAAATTTCCTTTAGAGGTCTTGGATAAGACTTTAGAATTTTATTATATTATTTGGCTTATATTAATTACTTGGAGGACAGTGTCATCAAAATAAAAACTCGTGGGAAGCAAGGAAACCTGAGTCCCCCAGAAGATTCAGTGTTCTGGTTCCCCCCAAAAAATTTACATGATTTTCCAACTATTATCATCGGTTCTGCTTTGTATTTTATTTGAACAGTTATGTTTGAATATTTTATGCAGTATTTTTAATAAAATCTCACTTTTTTCAGTGACATTGCCTATAGCTATACCTAACTTCCCTGTGGGAACTTAGACTATTGATAAATCAGTTGGTGCTTGCAGTGAAAGCTTACTCTCTTCTGGATAAATTTTTCAGTCCTTAATCCTCTGTTGAGACTGCAATTAACTTTATTCCTCCAGATGGTACATATTGATTTTCTCAGGAGACCTTTCAGCTAATGGAGAAATATTTTTTAAATAGAGATACTAAATATTATATACAATTTTGGCTTTGCTGACAAAGCACTTTTTAATGCAATATCTTTTTTTTCCATTCAAGAAAAAGACTTTCATTGCTTGTAAATATCAGGCTATATTATAATGTCATTATTTAAAATATAAATTTCAAAAGGAGCATGTCCACAGATCAACAATTTTAAAATACACATTTAACTTAACTCCTGGTCCTGCTTACTTTTCTCCTCATTTTTTAAAATTACTCGTAAATATTTTTTCCAACAGAAACAATCTCACCAACCGTGTGTTAGGTACCATCAGGACAACCAGTAATACCAGCAACAATAGTGCTAGAAAGAGTCAACAGAATTTCTCATTTGGCAATCGTTCAGTATCAACCGAGTTTCCACAACATGTATCTTAGGAAATTGAGCAAAATGTAATATTCAAGTACCAACTTTGTCAGGAAGGAGAGGAAAACTGCCAGTTTCTAAAATATTGAAGCATTATCAACCATTAGGGCAAATACCAGATATGTTTACTGGACAAGTTATGCTTCACAGGAAGCTAGGACAGGGTGCCTTAGAAACACATTCGTAATGTTGAGCAAGAAAGTAATTATGTGAAGTTAGTGTAGGTAGGAAGTGGTAGGTATATGCACATTTGAAAGCCAATAGCACCTATTAAACGTAAATTAGCTTGTTTCTCTCAAAGATTAAATTATTCCCCGATGGTAATAGACTTAAACACCTGTAAGTATATTAAATATACTGATGTCGGTTTCTATATAAATACAGTGGCCTGAAAGACACTGGAGTCAGAAGAATAAACAATCTTAAACATCATTCCAACTGAAACACTGAATAAAAGGATAAATGGGTCTGTCTATATATCTGTGCAAAGATGACATTCTACCTTTCTGTTTTTCTGACAATAGCACAGTAGCCAAGTTCAGCTGCACAAGCACACTAGATTTTATCTTTCCACAAAGAATGACTTTTCCCCCAAGTGCAGTGAGATCTCCAAACAAAAGCACATGCAGAGCTGACTTAATCCAGAACAAACAGTAAGTAAACGATGTGAATCTAGGGACAGGCTTATACCCCTACCCTACCTACAGCCTATTTTCAATTCACAGGCTCTGGAGTGTACTTATATTAAAAATAATAGTCTCTGGGTTACACAGGAAAGAAATCTTAAATATCTCTGAAAAACACGGCGAAAACAGACACACCTCAGCGTTTACACTTAAACAATTACCGGTAATTTCTTAAAACTGAATTCTTGAAAGGTTCATTTTTATTACTTTCTCTCTCAAAGGCTGGATTCTCTTTCATCTTTTTAAAATTTCTGTCCCCAAATTCAACAGTAGTTCAACAACATCAAGACTCCAAAGGGTCCCTAGGCACAAAATCTGAAAACACAAACAAAATCCCGATGCCTTGCAATGATCGAACAGAAAAACCAAAATAATTCTCTCAATTAAAAGNTCCCGATGCCTTGCAATGATCGAACAGAAAAACCAAAATAATTCTCTCAATTAAAAGTTTCAGCTTTGACAAGAAAAACTCTTGTCATGGAATTCTCTTTATTTAAGCACTAACAGGATTACTGTCCAGCGAAAAGTTTAAGAATTAAATTCTTAAAACACTTCTGAGTTAAAAGTGAATTCTTCACAGAAAAGCAGTGCTGTGAGTTATATTCAAAATTTCCAAAACTTCTCCACCACATGCCGAAAGAAAAACCACTTCTCCAACTAAAAAGGTACCACCCATAAAGGAAAATTTTAAACACATGGTTTGCCCTGGAAAGTTCGGCAGTTATAATAGATGGTGTTCTGCAATCATCAATATATTTCACAAAAGTCAAATGTTTATAACATCAAACCACCTCTGAAATAGCAGCTTGTGTTTGCACTAAGGTCTTTAATCCTGAGTGGCAAGTAGGAGATGGTCTGGACAGCATGTGTGTCCAGAGCCCAGGAATGTCCTACCTTCATACAGGGCTTTGAACCCTTGAGCGCTCACGGCGAAGTCTGTCGTGAACCACAGTGTGAGGATAGATCC
>NC_048235.1:2032103-2104479 GCF_002007445.2 Ailuropoda melanoleuca
TTTGAGATATGTCACTAAACAGTTACGTGACCTACACTCAAGTTGTTGCCAGGTAATTGAAAGTAAGCATGTTCGAGTAACAGGTCATTCAAACAATTTTTTGAGAAAATTCTTTCTTTAANAGCTTATTTGATGAAGTCAGTGTATTTCTTTTTTCACTGTGGTATGTTTATTTGAGATATGTCACTAAACAGTTACGTGACCTACACTCAAGTTGTTGCCAGGTAATTGAAAGTAAGCATGTTCGAGTAACAGGTCATTCAAACAATTTTTTGAGAAAATTCTTTCTTTAAGGAATTGTGCAATACACCATTGCATGAAGCCGGGGACATGAAACTTAATGCAGTCATCCTCATACATGCTACGTGAAAAATATGATTTTACATGTACTTTGACTTATTATTGTCCTCCTCAATAATTAGATGGTGGGTTGTCACATCTTGCAGTTAATGTGCTTATTCTTATTATCTGCTCCAAATAAATCATAGCTTTCTTGAAAACATAAACTAGTCACATCATAATAAACAAAAATCAATTATTACCTTGAGCAGAGGTCAAATGAATTGATTTTAATGTTTGGTTTTCAAGACAAGTCTTTTGGATTCTTACATATGTTTTCTCCTATCACTAGGTTTAGATACATTTAGAAATTTTAATGATAAAGTCAGCAGTCTGAATGAGTGAATTAGGATAATAATATAATTTATGCATAATGCTTTATAAAGTAACAGCTTCCCAAAAGGTCAAATAAATGCTTCGTCAATTTATAGGTTACCTAAAGTTTGCTAATTAAGTAGGTTGTCTCTAGATATGTGATTTAGTATAGTCTGAACACAACTCTCCGATTCCAACAGGAATAAGTTTGAACATTCATTCTTCGTAGAGAAATTCTGGTTGCCAGGAAGTCTATATATTGAATATCTAATTCTAGCTACTGTAGGTTTCAGAATCAAACTAGAAATTCATAAGAGAAAAATGAGAGGACAATCCCCAATCACCAAACGGCACACTTCTAAATATCTGTGGATCAAAGGGGAAGTCTCAAGGGAAAATGAAGAAAAAAATACATTGAAATGAATGTAAAGAAAAAGACAAGATATCAAAAGTTAGAGGAGTCAGGTAAGCAGTGCTGAGAGAGAAGTTAATAGTATCGGGAAATATATACATTAGAACAGAGGAGAATTCTCATATTAGCAACCCAAACTCCCATCTCAAGAACTTAGAAAAGTAGGAGGAAAATAAACCCAAAGCAAAGAGAAGACAAGAAATATAAGATAAATGCAGAAATCAAAGAAACTTAAAACAGAAGAACAACAGAAAAAAAAAAACAATGAAACAGAAGCTAATTCTTTGCAAAGATCAACAAAATAAAACATCTAGCAAGACTGACAGAAACAGTGAGGGGGGGTAGAAGACACAAATACCTGCATCAGGAATAGAACAGCAAATATTACTACAGACCCCACAGACAGAAAATAAAATGGAAAACTACAAAAATGCACATATTAATTTAATAACTTACAAGAAATAGGCTGCCTCTTTAAAAAAGCACACACTACCACAACTTAATGAATACAAAATAGAAAATCTGATTAACCCTGTAACTAAATAACTATTAAACTATTAAAACTCCCCTGAAAGAAATCTCCAGGTCCAGGGGGTTTTACAGGATTCTACTGGCATAAACTGAATGTTTGGGTCCCCGAAAGTCGTATGTTGAAACCTACCTCCCAAGGTGATGATGTTTGAAGGTAGAGACTTCAGGTGAAAATTTGATCATGAGGGCACAGCCCTCATAAATGGGATTAGCACCCTTATCAAAGAGACTCCAGAACATTCCTCTGCCCCTTCTGCACGTGAGGAGCAAGACAGTAAGAAGATGCTGTCTATGTAACAGAAAGCCTTCACACCGGACACCAAATCAGCTGGCACCATGACCTTGGACTTCTCTGCCTCAAGAACTGTGAGAGGTAAGTCTGTGTTGTTTATAAGACACTTGATCTATGCTATTCTGTTATATATACTTAGACATCTACCCAAATGCAGTAAGACATCTACCAAACATTTGAAAAATTAACCTCAATTTTACAGACTCTTCTCCAGAAAACAGTAGTGGATGGGCAACTTCCTTGTGTATGTGATGGCACTAAAGTTACACTGTGCTATGGATTGAATTATTGCCCCAAAATTCATATATTGAAGCCTTACCTCTCAATGTAACTGTATTTGGAGACAGGGCTTTTAGGAGATAATTAAGATGAAATAAGGTCATAGTGTGAGGTGTTAATGTGATAGGATTGGTGGCTTCATAAGAGCAATAGAAAGAGAAAGAGATTCCCCTCCAGCCCCCAACATGCATTCACTGAGCAGAGGCCATATGAGCAATGGTGAGAAGGCAGGTGTCTGCAAGCCAGGAAGAGTCCTCACCGAACCTGATCATGCCGCCCCCTGATAACCAGCGAACCAACCTCCAGAACTGTGAGAAAATAGATCTCTGCTGTTTAAGCCACCCAGTATGTGGTATTTCATTGTGGCAGCCCAGGATCAGATACCCTGATACCAAACCCCGACAAAAAGTTTGCAAGAAAAGAAAACAACAAACCAATAATAGCTCTCATATATATGGATATGAAAATTTTTAACAAAGTAAGAGCAAACAACAGTAATATATAACAAGAATTCTTCAAAATGACCAAGTGGTATTTATTCCAGAGATGTAAATATGGTTCGGTATTTGAGAATCAATCAATATGGTCTGCTATCATGACAAATTGCTAGATCGTGATAATGTATGTAGGAAAAAAGCACTGCACATATTTAAACATCCAATCATGAGAAAAATTTTCCGGTTAAATATGAACAGGCGAAAACTTCCTCAACTTGACAACGGGTATCTTAAAAAACCTACAGCTAACATGACACTTGATGGTATAAGACTGAATGCTTCCCCCTAAGACTGAGAACAAGGCAAGAATGTCTGGTCTCACCACTTTTATTCAACATTGTGCTGGAAGATCTAGCCAGAGCAGTAAGCCAAGAAGAGAAAACCAATGCATATGGATTAGGATGCAAGAAAGAAAATTGCCTCTCTTTGCAGATGACACAATTATCTACGTAGATAATGCCAAGGAGTCTATAAGAAAACTCCTGGAGCTAATACTTGAAATGAGCAAGTACACAGGATACACAGTGAACATACAAAATTCAACTGTATTTCTGCATACTAGCATTGAACACATGGACACCAAAATTAAAAATTACAATGCCACTCACAATCATTTAAAAAAATTCTTAGCTGTAAAAAGGCAGGTAGAAAACTATACCCTTGAAACTGTGCTCTGCTGAGGAAAGAAACCAGTAAGAAGCTAAATAAATGGAGAAATATACCATGCTAACAAATTGGAAACCTCAATACTATAAAGATATCAATTCTCCTCAAATTTATATACAGGTTTAACATTGTTTCTGTCAAAATCCTAACAAGAATTTTTGAGGATTTGGGCAAGATTCTTCTAAAATATATTTTAGAAGAAAACCTTCAAGCCCTGGGTCATCTGGATGGCTCAGTCAGTTAAGTGTCTGCCTTCGGCTCTGGTCACGATCTCAGGATCCTGGAATGGAGCCCCTGCTCAGCATGGACTCTGCTTCTCCCTCTCCCTCTGCTGCTCCCCTAATTGTGTGCTCACTCTCTCTCCTCTCTCTCTGTCAAATAAATAAATAAATAAATATTAAAAGACTTCAAGCCCCACTAGAATAGTTTAAATAATTTCAAAAAAGAATAAAATAAATCAGGCTACTCATTTGCAAGACTTATTTTATAAATTCAGTAATCAAGATCATGTGGTACTGGCAAATTAACAAATCCATACATCAATGGATGACAACAGAGAACCCAAAAACAAACCCACATAAATAAGCCCAACTGATTTTAAGGTGCTAAGACAACTCAGTGGAGTAAAGATAACCTTTTGACAATGATGCTGGAACAAATGGAAGTCCACAAGCATGAAAAACAACAAAAATGAGCCTATACCAAAATCTAAACCCTATATAATAATTAACTCAATATGGAATATAGACATAAATGTAAAACTATAAAAAAATTTTTAGGAAAAAACATAGAGGAAAATCGAGGACTAGCTGAAGAATTCCTAAACTGGACACCAAAAGCATCATTTATAAAAGGAAATGGACATATCAGACTTCATAAAAATTAAACACTTTTTTTATGGAAGACCCCACTGAGAGGATGAAAAGACATGCTACACACTGGTAGGAAATATTTGCAAACCAGATATCTGACAAAGGATAAGTCTAGAATATATAAAGAACATTAAAGACTCAACAGTGAAAGAAAAAACAATCCAGTCAGAAAACAGGCAAAAGACATGAAGGGTCATGTCATGTAAAAGGATATAAAGATGGCAAATAAGTACATGAAAAGATTCTCAACATTATTAGTCATTAGGGAAATGCAAATTAAAGCCACAAAGAAATGTCACTACATACACATGCAGAGCGGCTAAAACAAAAAAACAGTGACCATACCAAACCTGGCGAGAATGTGGGGAAAACTGGTGGTTCATATGTCGTTAGTGGGCACAGCCACTCTGGAAAACAGTTTGACAGTTTCTTAAAAAATTAAATATGTAACAACCAAGCACTTGATCTCCTAGACGTTTACCCCAGAGAAATGATTTATGGTCACACAAAACCTGCACACAAATGTCTATAGCAGTTTCATTCTCAATAGTCAAAAATTGAGAGCTATAGTAATTAAAACAGGATGGTTCTGGTACAAAAATACACATATAGATAGATGGGATGGGGAAGAGAGCCCAGAAATAAACCCATGATTATATGGCCAATTACTCCTCAGCAAAGGAAGCAAGAATATACCCTGGGGAAAAGACAGTTTCTTCAACAAATGGTGCTGGGAAAATTGGACAACTACATATAAAGGAATAAAACTGGACCACTTTCCTACACCACACACAAAAATAAGCTTAAAATGGATAAAAGATCTAAATGTGAAACTCGAAATCATAAAACTCCTAGAAAAAAAAAAACATAGGTAGTAATCTCTCTGACACGGGCCATAGCAACATTTTTCTAGATATGTCTCCTGAGGCAAAAGAAACAAAAGGGAAAGTAAACTATTGGGACTGCACCAAAATATAAAGCTTTTGCACAGTGACAGAAACCATCAGCAAAATGAAAAAGTGACCCACTGAACAGAAGAAAATATTTGTCAGTCATATATTCCATGGGAAGTTAACATTCAAAATATAAAAAGGATTTACACAACTTAACACCCAAAAAATCCAATTAAAAAATGAGTAGAGGAACTAAAGAGACATTTTTCCAAAAATGACATACAGATGGCTGACACGAAAAGATGCTCAGCGTCACTAATCATCAGGGAAACGCAAATCAAAACCACAATGAGATTTTGCCTTACACCAGGCAGAACAGCTAGACTCAAAAACACAAGAGATAACAAGTGGTGGTGAGGATGTGGAGAAAAGTCACCCTCACGCACAGGCGGTGGGGACATAAATTGGTACAGCCTCTGTGGAAAACACTGGAGATTCCTCAAAAAAGTTAAACTAGAAATGCCATATGGTGAAGTAATTCTACCGCTGGGTATTAACCAAAAGAACACCAAAACACTAATAAATGTTATGTTTATTGCAGCATTACTTACAATGGCCATGATATGGAAGCAACCCAAGTGTCCATCAATAGATGGATGGATAAAGAAGATGTGATGTGTATATATGTGAGTGTGTGTGTGTGTGTGTGTGTGGTGTCTGTGTATACATGGAATGGAATGGTACACACACACACACACACACACAATGCACATATACCATGGACTATTAGTAGTAGGACCTATTACTATGTAAAAAGGATGAATTTTGCCATTTCTGACAACTTGATGGACCTAGAGGGTATAATGCTACGTAAACTACAGTCAGAGACAAATATCTTATGATTTCACTTATATGTGAAATCTAAAGAACAAAACAAAGAAACACACAAAAAATAGAAACAGACCCAGAAATCAGACAACAAACAGGTGGTTGTCAGAGGAGAGGGGAGAGGGAAGATGGGCAAAAGTGGTGAAGGGGAGTGGGAGGCACAGGCTTTCAGTGATGGAATGAATCAGTCATGGGGATGAAAGGCACAGCATAGGGAATCTAGTCAATGATATTGTAATAGAGCTGTATGGGGACAGGCAGTTGCTATACTCGTGGTGAGCACAGCTTAATGTATAGACTTGTCAAATCACTGAGTTGCATGCCTGAAACTAATATAACATTATATGTCAACAGTACTTCAATTTTTAAAAAAAGAAAAAAATTGGAAATAACTCAAAGGTAAATGGCTCACACACTGTGGCACATTTATATCATATATTGCTATTCAGTGATAAAGAGGAATGGACTATTGATGCGCACCACCTGGATCACCAGAAACATATGCCTACTGGAAAAAAAGTCAACCCTTAAAGGTTACAGACCATAGGACGTCATTTTTAAAACATTCTTGAAATGGCAATATTATCAAAAACAGGAACAGAGTTTTTGTGGCCAGCAATTAAGGAGGTGGTAGGGGCAGAAGGGAAGCATGTGTGGCTATAAAAGAATTAAATGAGGGATTCTCATGGGGCTGCAAAGTGGCCTGTATCTCCACTGACTCAATGTCAATATTCTATAGTGTTATTGCATTATGGTTTTGAGAGAGCTTGACTTGGTGGGAACTGGGTAAAGAGGACCCAGAACCTCCCTGTGTTATTTCTTCCAACTGCATGGAAATCTATAATTACCTTAAACAGTTTAATAAAACAATAGATTGGAGGGTTTGGGACTGAGAAGCAGTCAAGAAAATATTAACAGATGAAAATAATCAAATTAGTAAAAAACCAAGAAAACAGTATTTAATAACAAAACATTCTTTCATCAGGTTCTAAAACTAAGTAGAAAAAAAATTGTTGCGGATCATTTCATTTGGTCATTTACAAATTTTAAATGGTTATTAGCATAGGTTTAGATATCACATAATGTGGTAGCACTTTAAAATAAAAAAAAAACTTGTGTTTTCTTTAACGAGTTTGATAAAGAATTGTGATTTTTTTGAAGTAATTTTTTTATAATAATATTTATTATATTATGTTAGTCACCATACAGTACATCCCTGGTTTTTGATGTAAAATTCCATGATTCATTAGTTGCGTATAACACCCAGTGCACCATGCAATACGTGCCCTCCTTACTACCCATCACCAGCCTAGAAAGAACACAGTTAAACAGTATTAGCTCAGAAAAAAAGTAACGCGATGCTAAGAGTTCTAAAAACAATGTTACATGACTACCTTTTGAGAGTCTGGAAAAGTTTAGCATGCACAGTTGTAGATAAAATATGTACCTGGGATCTGTTTCAAATAGTTGAAATGGAACAGACACAGTCATATTTGAGTAAAAAAGAATGGAATCCAACATTGGTTGAGGCATGGGGAGAGGATGAGTTGATCCAGTTGACCAGAAAGAACATTCAAGAGCTAAATGTGATTTCCATGTTTATAGCCATTCCTCCCACACTGATTCAATTGCTGCAAACCAACTGAGGAATGTTAGTGAGCAAGGAATGTTAGGCCAATAACACACACTCTTCCATCTTTCTGCACATTTGCTGTTGACAGCACTCTTTACTTCGTCACTTACATCATTTCCACATGATGGAAATGTCATTGGCGACTAATGTCATTGTTGTCTTTCTCTGAGGAATACCTGTTCTTAGGAACAACTGGTCTCTTTTTAACACCTCGGAAATCATGGAGCTGTTCAAGTATTTACCTTAGTGTTGATTAAAACACAAAACCAAACCAAACCAAACCAAAACAAAACAAAACAAAACTTAGAGCCAAATCTCTGGCCTTTACCAAACAACATGCNTGGAGCTGTTCAAGTATTTACCTTAGTGTTGATTAAAACACAAAACCAAACCAAACCAAACCAAAACAAAACTTAGAGCCAAATCTCTGGCCTTTACCAAACAACATGTGAATTTGTAGACCAGCCTCATTCCAGATTCCATACATTTGTATCCTTTCTAATTCTTGTCTTGCTGCCAACTGGGTATCTTTACCTTAATTCTGGCTATAAGGAATCAGAGATTAATAAAATGGTAAGTTGATGAAAGCAAACAAGAAAGAAAATAAGATCAGCATTCCCATCCCTGTTTCCATCACACCCAGTCACCTGCCACCATATGAACATCTTACCTCTTCTTCATACATTGTGACTCAGAATACTGGCATTTCAGAGGATTGAGGCTATAACACATTTCAACCACTTTGAGAAGGAATGAAAATCAAGCCAGAAATACATAGGGTCCATCTGTATACAGCATCTTTTCTGCCTTAATTCTGCCTCAAGAGAGTAAGTGCGCTTTACTATGCACTGTGGCCACCTTGGGCAGCAGCTGGCCCTGGCTGGGCTGGAAAGGGGTCCATTTTACCCAGAACATAAGTCTACCCCAATATCCATGCCAAGGTCACCCCTGGAGAAAACAACCCTATTATCCCTATTCAAAGCATTAGGGGTTTTGTTTGTTTGTTTGTTTCTGGCACCCTAATTCAACCATTTGCAGGAAGAAGAGAATAATTAGTAAAGGGAATGGGGCATGAGAACAGTAACAAGAAAGCCATTTCATTTTCAGTAAAAAACAAAGTGTGGCCCCTAGTGGTCCAGATATGCCTTTCTCTCTGTGTCTTTTTCCAGTGATGTCCCATTCCTCATGTCCTACAGAATCTAATTTACTCTACTTTCTGGGACTGGGAGAAAGGAATCACATCTCACATGCAGCAGTCTGGGGAAACAACAGAGCATGCGTGGGAAGGTGAGTGGACGTGGGGGAAAGCAAGGAGAAGGGAACTGGCCACAGGACTGCATGCTTGGTGCATGCTCACTTGGTAAAAACATGAGTCTCAAAATCGAACAAGTTCATTCCATTTCCACCTCTCAAGAAAGTACTAGGATGAGTTGCATGCAAAATAGATTCGGAATATTTCCACTCCGCTATCATTCAAGATACTCAAATCACTGATACCAAGGATTCCATGAATACTGGACGTGGTATTAAAGAAGAAAAAAAGAAAAAAGTAAAAGAAGCAGATTCAGTGAAAAGCTAAACAGAAACAGATGACTGGTATGAGAGCAGTTTATTTCCCAGAAATTAATGAGCAAGTTATGACTCCATCAGACAGACGCTTACTCCCAAATTACACACTGTACATACTGCATAATCTATAGTGTTTGTGATTTTAAAATGTCAAATATCTTTAAAACTACAGTTTAGTTAAAATGTCAAGTGAATGCTTTAAGTAAATTAGGGGGAAAAAAATCCCTAACTTAAATCTTTTCTCAGTGAATGTAATTGCTTTAAAGAAAATCACTGCAAAGCCAAATGTTGCCAAAATCACATTAATACTCTATAATTGATAACATCACATTTCATACCATATGCCAGTATGGATATCCTCATAATATAGCTTATAAAAAAGCTTGGCTTAACACGAGGAGTGAGATTAGAAACATACCCTAGGAGTTAGCAATGATCTAAGAGATTAACGTATCTAATGTTTCACCAATCAAATTAATTTCCTCAGAAAGAGTCTCAGATCAGCCCCTGCCCAAGGCCTGACTGCATCCAAGGCTGAAAAGTAAAGACCCCACAAAACAGTTAATTACACTATTAACTAATAACTTAGATATTTTAGGAATCAATCTCTCTCTATGATGCTCAAGTATTGGTCCCATTACTAGTACTTCGCGTAGTTTTCATGCCACGGAATAAAATATGAGGCTTCATGTTTTTCAAAAAACCATCTGTTGTGTGGTTATTATTACTATTTTAAGACTTGTTTCTCTCTAAGTGTTTTATTGGCATCTGAACATTACTATATGCTTAGTTTGCAGTACAATGATGGATAATGAAAATTCTTTACTGATTTGAAATCTTTCCTGGACATCTAGTAAAAGTCGTACTCAGGATTAACACATTTTAGGCATTCAAGAAGCTTCTAGTCTAGAGTAAAGGATGAGAAAATACATGGAATATTCTGGAAGTAAATCAGAGTAATCCACATGGAAGTCTCACAGCAGCCAGATTTGATGGTGGGGATATGGTGCTGTACGTGAAGTTCTTGGTAACCATTGGATGTTCAACGAAATATGAAATCCGTGATGTTCTCCAACAACCCCATAAATTCATTTTTAGTGTTTTAAAAAAAAATAATGCAGGATCTCAGACAGGTAGACACAGGCCCCAAATTAAGAATGTATACATTAGGGGCGCCTGGGTAGCGCAGTCGTTAAGCATCTGCCTTCGGCTCAGGGCGTGATCCTGGCGTTATGGGATCGAGCCCCACATTAGGCTCCTCTGCTATGAGCCTGCTTCTTCCTCTCCCACTCCCCCTGCCTGTGTTCCCTCTCTGGCTGGCTGTCTCTCTGTCAAATAAGTAAATAAAATCTTTAAAAAAAAAAAAAAGAATATATACATTAAATTTGGGGGGAAAAAGTGTTTTCCAAATCATCACAAGATTATGTGACTATAAGGTGATAAAACTGCCTATAAATAAAATGAACTATTTTGTAATAGAAATAACAATCTCACAGTCACCTATAGCTGTAGCAGAAAACCTGGGATTAATTTCCAGGTGACGTATCCTCATGTTGAATAATAAGAAAACAGAACACATTGTTGGTGTATTCCATAGTTTTGTATCTCCAGGTACTAGGCATAGACTTTGAAGTTAACTATTTGCTGAAAGTTATTCAAGGCCATGCATTAGAATTTGTCCAAGATTGGTTGCAGATATAGGAAAGTGCTCTTTATTGGAGCAGTATTTTAAAGTAGGAAGTAGCATTAAATAACATTAGGTGTCAGCTATTTCAGCTTTTTATTTTATGGAGAAAAGAAAGGATGCGGAGAGAGACTCAGTGACTTGGCCAGAGCCATGCGCACAGCGCCAGAGCCCACGCTGAAGACTGAGCTCATCCTCCTCTCAGGCCAGTGGTTTTGCCACTTAGTCATTTCAAGGTGATTTATCCAGTGGGATAAAGCATTGAAATGTTCCTTTCTTTTCTCCTCCCCACTTTCCTATTTTTCCCCCATTGGTCCCTCTTCTTTTCAGAAGGTAGTTACCATTGAACGTAAGGAGTAAAGAATCAAGTTCATGGCTGTGAACAGACTCTTGAAACTCAGAGCATCAACATCTATTTATTGTTCAAATTGTCAGGGCTTCAGGTTCATGCTGCAAACAGTAAACTGGAAAAATATGGCACCGCTCCGCCCTTCCTTAGAGACTTGATAATGGATTCCTGGTCTAGGGATGAGGACAGTTTGGGTGGCAAGAAGCGATCTGGAACATCAGTATGTCCCTGAGAGAACTGAGGTGGACGGAAGGACCTACAGAGCCTGATTTCTGTTGCCGGGGGAGCCCTGTGAGGCGGCCACCGTCGTGAATAGCCCCTCGCGTCGGTACCAAGTGGGAGCCATAGGATGTGCGTGCAAAAGCCGCAGGGTATGTCCCTCTCTGATGATATGTCAGAGTGCAAGAGTGAGCTGAAAACTGCCATCCACGAGAGGTAAGAGGCAAGCCCTTTGTGGTCCTGAGCATGTGAGAGCACGTGGCTAACGTGGAAGCTTGGCCTCTGCGAGCAGGTCTAGGTCTCCTGACGATGACCCGCACAAGTTACATCTCAGATGGTGTCAGCAGGAGGCAGGCACCGGGGGTCTCCGGTACTCTTGGGGCGGTGGAGTCATTCAAGACCCTTGGATTGAGATACCATCCAGAGAGGGTAGAAGCAAGCAGGTAAGATTTTGAAAAGATGGAATTACACACACACATGCACACATGCACACAAACAGACCCATCCTCCCACTCCTGCACACACATCCACCCACAGACACCCACCCTACATGCACACACATACAAAGACACACCCACTCACCCACCTACACACTCCATTCACATCCACACACAATCACACACCCACCCACACACACCTATCACACATCCATATACAAACATACCCACCCACTCCTACACATGCACGCACGCACACACAGGCACATGGACCTGCACACACGTCCACACTGAAGTGAGGAATCTCCCTAGACTTTACCAAATGAAAATTTCTGTCATCATTTGGAAAGGGACTGTATGTAGAAATTACTATAAAATCCAATTTAAGAAGTTACATATTACTGTCACATCTTAAATTCCTGGCCTTTCAAAATAATGCCTATTTTTCTGTTCTAGTCAACATACCACTTATTTCTAACAATCAGGATAAAATGTACAAATCCACTCACAGTATCAATTTCAATTATACATTTTGTCATAACATACAGACCATAAATACACACATTCAAGCTGTTGTGTAATTCCATTTCTAAAAAAAAAAAAATATGTTGGATTTTAAACTCAGGGACCATCAGTTTATNACACACATTCAAGCTGTTGTGTAATTCCATTTCTAAAAAAAAAAAAATATGTTGGATTTTAAACTCAGGGACATCGGTTTAGTTCATATTTCTTGGTCAAAGACTGAGTTAAATAGCTTCTACTTTCTTTAAGTTAAGATTTTCAAAATTTTCTGGCCTCTTTGGTAGGTTGTATGATTGGCCCAGCTGCAAAGACAGTTGAAGAAGCTACTTACTTGCTACTGCTCTATAATGATTGTACAACGTATTGTTACTGTCATTAAGAAATTAGAGCGCCAAGTCCTGTTTTTACAAGCGATGATTCCAAGCCAGATATGGCACGTCTGCACCGCCCGCTTCCCCTTCACAAGCTCTCCTCTCATCTGAGTCTGGTTGACTCAGGAAGAAGAAAGTTGTCTGGTCCTCTGGCTTTGTTGCTCTATCTCAGCCCAACACTGAGTTTCTAAGAATACTAAGTTGTGATTATTAGTAGACCAAGAGTCCAGAGGCAAAAACATTTTGTAAAGTCCTGCATTTACAAAGCCTAAGAAGAGACTCTGCTCACCTGCTGTCCATTCACTTAAAGACGAGTAATACACACAACAGAACCAGGGGGGGAATCAACTTCAACAAAGGAAAATCAGGGCACCCTGTCGTAAGACAGCTGCCTCTTGTCCACCAGTCAAGCCATCTTTTCCTATTGTCTAGTGCTTACTAGGAACTAAGTCATTCTGGATAGCTTGTTATCTGCCTTTGAAGTGATAACGCAGAAGGAATACCTAAATGATTTGCAGGTGCTATTGTGCAATAATTTTTCCTAATAATTTCAGGCATAAAAAGTTAATATGCTTAATGGATATATGTGTTTATATCTACATATGTAAGAAAGAAGGGGCATATGCATATGCAATAGTGTATTTTCCTACGAGAAGCTAGAAATTGTCCCCATAATCTATTTAATAACGTGCATATGTTCAAGTTGCTTTAAACAATATACATACTCCAGAAATTTCAGGGCTTTTTTCACACACATCTATGAAAAGTGACATGTATATAATTTACAGGGCTTTTAACACAGAGTTCATGATATAAGGCATATTCAACTTTCTTCTCAGAAGTTCTGTGCGAGAGACAGATTGCTCTCTTAAAGGATCTCTCTCTTACATTAATACATTTGACTCTATTTTGAAAATGTCATGATATTTCTAGTAGTCTTTTTGATCATGAGAATACTTTGTCCAATTTATCCTGATAACTTTGGTTTTGTTGCTCTTCAAGAGTTCTGTGTGTGTACATATAGATACATGTGTGTGTCCACACACATACATGGGTAATACAAAATACAGCTCTAGGGAATGAAGAAACATCAATCTCCCCGCTTCAAAATGTTTTATAAACAGTGGCTGAGTTTGACGTGTTGCCAATTCCTTCAAGCAATGAGGAAAAATAAAGAGATTGTTGTAACTTAAATTATAGAATCCAGGTCGGACCAGAGAGTTGAAGAAGGGTAGGACTCATTTCACTGCAGAAGGCCCAGGTAGGCATTGATGAAGGAGAGGAAGATGGGCTGGACGTGGGAACAGAACGAGTACGCAGAGGAGTGGCCTTGGCACTGGGCCCCCCTCGGGTTGGACCCCATGAGTCCAAAGCAACAGAAGCTCCGGGAGGGTGGGGGGATGTTCACTGTGGCCCACAGCCACCCCCTGAGCTCCCAGGAGGTGCCTGCAGCCCACTTGTTGACGTATGCCCATGACTCTCTCCCATCAGAGAGAGACTCAAAGAATAAAGAAGTTGAAAAAAATAAATAAATCATGGAAACGATGTTGATAGTACTGATTGCTCTGGTTCCCCAAAACAAACGGTGTGTGACCATCCTGCATGCCCGCCTGGTCTGCCAATGCTAGGGCAAGACGATTTGTGTCAGGCAGCCTCCACCTTCCCCCCCCCCCCCGGGAGTTAGGCAGGGGTTTCTCACACAGTGTTAAACGCTTTGGAGGAAAAATGTTCTAAAATCACTTTTCTCGTTTTGGTGCCTCGTATTTTAGAAAAAGAGCGGTTAAACCACTGCATTTGCTTTAACTTACACCTTGCCTTCCGAAGAGGTTTATGCCATAAAAAAAGTGTAAAAAAAATAAAAATCAAAAAGCCTCTCATTTTCACACCCACCCCTGCTCACATCACGGTTACTCCGTAGGTTCCTTCTTCCCAGAATCCTGAGCAGGCTCTCATTCGGTTAGGGTGACATAGTGCTTGCTATCCCTTATCCCACTAAACAAAACTTTGCTCCTGGGGGAGCTCACTCTCCCCTCAAAGCACTACTCTAATAAAAGTGCCTCTGGAAAAAATAAACTTCCCCCAGATTGCATTCTAAACAAATTTGCCAAGAATTAATTCCACTGATCCTCTTTTTCTACCAATGCATCAAGTTATTTTGAGAAAGTTATTTCATAATTACAGTGTCTGTAATACACTACTGGATACAAAAACCTTAGCAGATTTTGCCCCCAAGCATGAAAGAACATCCTCTCAATGTGACTCTATTATGACAATAGAAACAGCATCGTTTATAAATAACATGAAAATAGTAACAGCATTTCCCACTCATAAATATGGCTGTAAGTACTCTACTCCAGTGCTCTCCTCCTCCACTCTGGACCCTTCTAAGCTGTTAATGTCATTTCCACCTGAGTGATAAGGATCCATAAATCACCTTTCTAGTGCAACACCCATTAGTAGGATTTTTCTATCAAGATCTTTTCAATCTGTTTTCCCGCAGATGTGCCACTTTTTCGTGTTAGGATTGTAGATAAGCCCTGTGCTACTTTAAAATACCTCCAGGGGGGCGCCTGGGTGGCATGGCGGTTAAGCGTCTGCCTTCGGCTCAGGGCGTGATNTCATTTCCACCTGAGTGATAAGGATCCATAAATCACCTTTCTAGTGCAACACCCATTAGTAGGATTTTTCTATCAAGATCTTTTCAATCTGTTTTCCCGCAGATGTGCCACTTTTTCGTGTTAGGATTGTAGATAAGCCCTGTGCTACTTTAAAATACCTCCCGGAGTTCCTGATTGGTTTTCTTNCTTTGTGTTCCCTCTCTCGCTGGCTGTCTCTATCTCTGTCGAATAAATAAATAAAATTAAAAAAAAAAAATTTAAAATACCTCCCGGAGTTCCTGATTGGTTTTCTCATCTGAGGGTTAGTATATTTAATGCTCATAGTCGTGAAAGAAGAGGTGAGTCCATAAAGGAGTTCCTGGTTGGAGAGTGAAAGGATTAGGCAATACCCCTAGAGTTTACTCCAGTCTCAATCATATTAAGAAAATCATTCAAGGACCTGAAGAAGGATTTTCAAGTTTATTTATTTTACTGTGAGATCTGACAAAGAAGAATTTGAAATGCAGATTTCAGTCTTGATTGTGAACCTAACCTCTGTAACACTGAAATTCAAATCCAGTTGTTAGGCAGAATCCATTGCATTTAAAATTGAGAGACAGATTGAGAGAGAGAGAGAGACATTAGAACTCCTGACTCTACACAATGGCCCCATCCCAGCATTTTCTCCTACCCTTCTGCTGTCACTCTGTAGAGAGACTGGACGACGGCCAGAAGCTACCAGAAAGGAGGAAAAGAGGAGGGAAATGGAAGAGTGTGTACCTCCCGACACAGACATGAAGGATCTCTTCTAACGACTTGGAAACCAATCTTCTTTGACGAGCTGATGTGTACTAGAAACACAGCACATGCTTCCTGAGTTCATGAACTACACAGACAAGAGAAGGTTCTAGGGAAATCAGCTTTGCTATTTCCGTCCTGGAAATAATAAAGTGTATATATCCTGTTTAAATATCTGAATCTTATGGAACAATTGTGTAGAGGGGAATTATTTCAAATAAACACTGTATTTTTTTCAGAGGCCATAAAGATAACCTACACGTCTGCACTTCTTACATAGCTCCCAGTGTTCTCAGAAGACCTGTAAAAATACCTACAGAGTTTTGGTAAAGCTCACAAACTAAAACAGACACAGGACTAGAATCGAGAAATACTGGCTACTCAGAAAAGAAATCCCTTGTTGTATGAGTAACAAGGAACTAGTAATTATTTTTGAAAACCTTGGAAAGTGAAACTTTCACACCAAATTTCATCAAGTAGCTTATCAGAGAAAAGTAACGTCACAAGGCCCTTGTCCATTTCTTGCCAGCAGCTGTGGCTCCGGCCGAGCTCAGAGAGCAGCAGGGCTAAAATCATGTACTCAAAGGACTGGTTGCAGTATTCCCTTCCCCAGCGCTAAACAAGTGATCATTATATGTCAGGAAGGATCTCACACTGAGCGGATTTTCTAGAATTGGGTTACAACACACATCAGCTCTGAGGCCAGCATTGACTAACTGTCACCGTTCTGACTTTGCCACCCTTGCATGCGGTACTTAAAATAATGTCCTGTTGGGTGGGTGAGGAAATTAAACCTCAGGCATATTCCATTATTTATCTAAGACCACACAGTGAGTGAGGACCAGAGCCAAGATTCAAATCGGGAGTCACTCTCTAGAGCCAGTGTTTTGAGCTCTGGAAACATGAAGGATTTCAAACTGGGGTCACTGGGACATAAGAAATACTGAGTCAAGCAGTAACTTTGGTTCCTGACTGGGAGACAACCAATAATTTGAGCTTCATTAGAACAGCATTCTATACATACAGATGATCAAATTATTGAAATGATATCATTAGGGACATCAATGGTGAAAGAATCAAGCTGTGAACAGAGTAGGGAAGTTACGGATACTTCCCCTGTGAAGTTACCTCGCTGGTTGGGAAGTCCCACTAGAGGGGATGGTCCCTCCCGGTGAAGGATGCACTCCAGGACCCCCGTGCAGCACCCAGCTCCTTCCACAGCTCAGCTGCAGAAGGGCCTGCTCATGCACACAGGCTTAAACCACAGAAGGCAAATTTAATAAAGCCAATTATCTTCCTTTGGCTTTATAAAAAGCAAAGGGATGTGTCTCCTTTTTCTTATAGCCAAATCTATCCCAACACTAAAACTTCCTAGTCATTCCCCTGATATGTGCACATGAAAAATTCCCACCTTCTGATTGGAAAAGACTATTCCCTGCACCCTTATGAATGTACGGATGGAGCTTGGAATTTGCCTATACTTAACTCTCTCACACAAGGTAGAAGCTTAGCGGACCTGGGAAAAGGCAAAGTAGATGGAAGCTGAGAGCCCAAGAGCAAAGTGACACTTCTTGGGCAATATCACAGAAGTTGGGAGGACAAGAAGCGGATGTGATGGATGCTCACATGCCTGCAGAGCCTGTTTGTGACCATGGGCTCAAGGAAGGGATGTCACTCCCCATGTCTCGGAGTTAGCGGCTTCCCGTTTTAATCAACAAGGACAATGGAGTTAAATGTTTGGGTCTAGGAACCCCAGATGTAAAGATCTGAGAACAGAAGCCCACTTTCTCAACTCAGCTATCATCCCCATGAGCCCGCGGTGCTGGTGTCCCCACACCTCCCACACAGAGAACAAAAGCAATCGGGCCCTCCATATAATAACACGGAGAAAGGAGGCAGCCATCCGTGATGCAGTCATCAAAGCAAAGTAAACACTGCTGATGAATAGAAGAACAAGGAAGAATTCTGACTCATCTGTTTGCCAGCTGCGGTCGGAAAGGTACAGAGTGAACACACACTGCCCGCCACTTGGGTTCTTCCTTCTCAGGCTGGATGTCACACACACAGCCTTGCCCCTCTCCTGCTTGTGGCCCCATGCGCTCCCCACCAAGCCCTACCTCTCCGGGGCCCAACCATCACAAGGCTGTCCCCACCGCCAAGGCAGGAACAAAACAGGTCTATCCCTCCAAGAAATTACTGCAAGCCTCCTTCGCGTGCCTCTGCAAGCCAAAACATGGCAACTTGTTAAAACCAATTATTCCCCATAGAAAAATGTATGTATTCTAATCATCTCTATTTTTTCCACACTTTCATCTATTCCTGGAGAAATGTAAGAACTCTATGCGGTTGAATAGATTCTAATTAGCCTTCCAGGTAATATATGCCAGTTCTGGGCAAAAGTACGCGATTAATAGGAGAGGCTACAAATAAGGAGGACCAATAAGTTTTTTAAAGTGTTAGTGAAATATTATTAGTATTTAAAAAGAGATAATAGGGCTCAAATACAGAAGATAAACCGATGCATAAATACACTGGCCACTCTGATTTTTGGAAAAATAAACCTTGGGAAAAAAATCTGTTATCACTAACATCCTTGTGTTCCCTACACGTTTACAAATAATTGTCTCACACCTAATTTTGAGAGTATTACTAGGAGACATAGAAGATGCAGGATGATGAAGCATCAAGGCCTTATTGCAATTATTAGACCAAAACATACAGCTTCAAGAATGTGACAGTCCTTCCAGGGTAGTCTGGAGTTTATATGTTCTGTGAGCCTCATCACAGGCTTCCAGGGAAAATCACGGAATCTTGAGTAACCACCTCCTTCAGCTTTTGAGGATTTCGGTCACTCCTCTCGTGCTCCTCTGTTTGGAACACTGAGCCTTCAGCCTCACATGTCAATATCTGGAAAGTAATTGTAAGACCCTTCCATGCCCCTTCCAAGTAGCTAGTGAAATCTAGCATTAGCTTTCCTGCGGGGAGAGTCGGGTTTGGCAGCAGACAGCACATGGGGCTGATTTCTGATGATGGGGCTCCAGATGTTGGAGTGGGCAGGCACGGTATGTCTGTGTGGGGCATGTGCCTGTGTGAACGGCTGTCTTGGCCGGGGGCTAAAGGAAGCACCCCACTTGTATCAGCTAAAGGAAGCAAGGAAACGGTGCCCATGGACAGACCAGCCCTCAGGGCTGGCGTGTGACGGTGGGCACCCTGCATCTCACAGGTGTGGGGAATTGTGAAGCCTTGGTCAAGGTAAAGTATGAACCACATATAGATTTGGAGGAGAATGTTTGGAATTTTAACCCAAATCTCTGTTCCTAGCCTTGAGTTCCATACATCACCACCCACCATTCCACATTTTTCTACCACAAAGAATATAATGAATTCGTTTCCTGTTAAAATAGAAGGTCAAATTGCAACCATTCACAGACTTCTAATTCCAAGTTTGCAGACTAAGACTAACATGTCCCACTGAGGTGAATGTATTGTTCGTTTCACCATAAGGAACAGAAGCCACAGAAACCAAGAGGTGGCGATTTCAAGGCATCATTGTTTTCCAGAAGCAGGCTGTTGGTGGTGTTTATGGTTGCCTATGCAGTCTCTTCCTGTAGCAGAAAATTAGTTCTTATTTGAACAGGAATATTTTTTTAATCCACCTTGCATCAGGATTTGTTTTGTCCGTGTGTAATGATAGCATCAACCTCTCCTTACTGCAGAGGTTAACTAACTAGTTTATTAAATAAGCAGCACAAAATGGCTTGAGCATGCCCAGGGATCATGCCTCCCGGGACCCCTCTCCAGCCTTCCATGGCCCCCCTGGTTCACTGTTCTCCAGAGCATGTGCCCAGTGACTTTTCCTCAAGGTCCTCTCACACGGCATTCTATGGGATGGCTAGTTATGAAAAAAAATAATAATGTAAATTTCTGTCCAGAGATTTCCTGTAGAATGTTAGGCATTTTATTTTGTAGGCATTTTATTTTGGAAATGACAAACACAATCAAACAAAACAAAGCATAACTTTGCTCTCTCGACAAAACAAATGAGGGCTCAAGATCTCAAACTGAAGAACTGTTTTGGAAATAAGATCATAGGGAAAACTAATCTGTCTTTCAAGTAGCTGGCTAATGAGGGTGTCGTTGGAGAGAAAAATCTAAGTTGATTTTGAAAAGGAATTAAGTTTTAAGGCATTTCTGGAAACCCTGAAGGTGAACGGTGCAGAAATTGAACCACATTTTCTGGTAATGACTAAATTATCCAGAAAACTGGAAACATGGTCACAAAGAAAGAAATAAGATGAAATTTTTCCTGTCAAGATTTCTTTCACCTAGGGGCGCCTGGGTGGCACAGCAGTTAAGCATCTGCCTTCGGCTCAGAGTGTGATCCCGGTGTTATGGGATCGAGCCCCACATCAGGCTCCTTTGCTGGAAGCCTGCTTCTTCCTCTCCCACTCCCCCTGCTTGTGTTCCCTCTCGCTGGCTATCTCTATCTCTGTCAAATAAATAAATAAAATCTTTAAAAAAAAAAAAGATTTCTTTCACCTAGCCCTGTATGTATATTTGCAATCTTGCNGGTTCCCTCTCTCGCTGGCTATCTCTATCTCTGTCAAATAAATAAATAAAATCTTTAAAAAAAAAAAAAGATTTCTTTCACCTAGCCCTGTATGTATATTTGCAATCTTGTTTACGTAGGAACTACAGGTGTCCGTAGATACTTGAAATAGAATTGAAGGATGTCTTTTCTATATTTTACCAGTATTTGTTTGCCCGGCCTGAGACACGTGGTTACACAAAGGAGTTCTTTATTTTCACCTAATGTATGAAGGAGCCTTAGCATATCTTATTACAATATTCTGTATTATTTTATGTATGATCACGAAGGCTGCTTCTGAGTTCAGTGTTTGTGGGACAGAGAGAGGAGGATATGTACTTGGCTCTCGCCTCTGCCACCAATGAGCAGGGTAATCCATCACCATCCATGGCAGATTCTGTGGGCTCACCCGCAAAATGGCGCAGGTCCACCCACAGCCTACCCACTATGCAGAGAACTCAAGTAGCCTCCTCTGAGAATCTAGCTGATAGGCAGGAAATTGGACCTGCTTAAGCTAATTTTCCAAGAATTTTCCATATACTTTCTCTTCCATTCTCATAGAAACATAATGAAATGACTTCTCTCCCATTTACTGTGGGCAAGAATTAGTCCAGAGTCTCTTTGTTATCACACCCAACTCGCCTGGCCTTCAAATGTATCACTTTGTATTACACCACGCTGCACTCAATTAAAAAAAAAAATGTGTGTCCTTATTCATTTAGATACTTCTAATTTAAAAAAATCATACACATTCAGATAGTTAGATTTTCAAGAACATCCTAAAATAGTCTTGCCTAACCAGCCTTACTTTTTAGAGAGGAGTTCCTTCAGAATTTGGGAACCTGTTGTGTGCATAAATGCTCATGGATTTAGTTTCTCAGACAGCACCAAATCTCCAGACTCTGGACACTTTTCTTCCTTGTCCCTTTCCTACTGAGGGATGCTACCTAACAATAAAGACAGCTGAAGTTGGTAGATACTTAAACTCAACTCATGCACCTGATGCTGAATGCACGCCACCTAAGACAGCAATACACCAAAGCCTCACTTCTGCAGCACCTGCTCCAGGAAGAGGCAATGAGAAAGTCCCAGCTTGATTCATGTATTGTACTTTTCCATCTCTAAGTCAACAGGAGTTTGGGGAGCCCTGCAGAGAGACTTTGTGCATAATAACTTCATATCATTTTATACCTACATTATCCCATCGAGGACTTAGTATTTACTTGGAACTCCTGGAGATTGAACCACTTATGCAAACTCTCATGGCCATAATATTCGATTGAGCTTACCTAAAATTACCTGCAAATATTTGGCTACAAATGAAACCATTCTAGTAAGCTGCCTTCATTCACAAGTCACTTTAAGGATCAAAAAGTCTTTATTATTCAAGATCTAATTCTTGAAATTGAGGGATGTATTATTTGAAACTATATTGTGTTGTCTTAAAAGCATTAAAATAGCAAATACTTGTTCTAACAGAGTTTAAATATGCATAAGTGACAGTAAGATGCTTGAAAGTTTCCATAAATAAATCAGTATACAGTTCTGGATGCTTCATCAGCATTTGGGCATCTGGGGTACCATTACATTTTAGTACTAAATTACATATGATGCTCTGTTCACTGATCTTAGCTACTATGGGTCTCACTGTTGACACCCTAATTTCATTACCTTTATATGGTTCATACCAATTAATCACCTAAACAAAAAATTAATCACTTATATCCCCTTTAGTGCTTTACTAATTCTTCTCCAATTTCTTAATAAAATTTTCATTTTTAAACTAAATTGAAGTATATTACTTTTCTTAAACTAAAAGTGGAGGAAAATTGGAAATAACTTCTTACTGAGGCCAAAATTAATACAGCAATCAACATGTTCAATGTGTTTTTTTTCAAATTAAGGAAATTGGAAAATGTATATTATACAATTTTGTGTCTTGTTAAAATGTTTTGCATAAGTTCATTACTTAATAAAATCTTTTAATAATTCAGCGACTCTTTTCATTTGACTTCTTTCTAACATCTTTTCTAATTTTTCTATCTTCTCACCATTGAATACTGAGCTAAGATAGTTACATACATATATATTTGAAAGTGTATATATGAAGTGTTTATATATAAACATGTATTTAAAATAATATATTTTAACTATATTTTCATTGTGAATATATATATATTCATCTATTTCAAGGTAAAAATAAAGGGGGGTCAGTATCGTGAGGCAAACCAGAATAAAGTTATGTGGAAATGTATATCATGAAGGCTTCTATCTACTAAAGGCAGGCCTCAAATTTAATTCAACGTTTCTTAATAGTAAAGCAAAAAGAGAATACAAATCAGTTTTATATTATTGAGGAGGAAGCCTAGACCCACAAATGCTGACTTGGACAAGAGAAGTGAATCCAAGGTACAAAAATCAAAGGAACTCATAAAAAATACCATCTTTTAAAGATAATAGGACAGTATAATCACAGGAGAACTCCAAAAGGTTTAGCAAATACAATAGCAGTCAACAGTGTATGCTTGCAAGTTTCTGTAAATGAATTAGTACGATGTACTAGACACATTATCAACCTCAACATTGCTGTGGATTTTTATTTTCAGAAGAATTAAAAATCTTAATGTAAACATAATATATGTAAAACAGCAAGAGTAGGTCATTCAAAACAGTGTTAATATTGCAGACACTCATTCTTTCAGAAGTGCAATTTTGTGTAACTTTTTTTTTTTTTTACTAATTTAGGTATATCTTTCAAGACCTATATATACACATATAAATCGACATAATACATATATAATTGACTATAAATAATATTGACATTATATATATGTCTCAATCTATATGCGTATATATAGGTACACATACATATATACACACATATACATATATATAATATATATACACACACACATATATATGTATTCATGATACTATCAAAGCATTGTTACTATAACCAAAATGTGGAACCAACTTAAAAGTCCATTAACTGGGGGGAACTTAAATAAATGATAACGTATTTTCACACTGATAAGACAAATAACATGAAGACATAAAGGACTGCACACATACACACACACAAACACACGTCTACCTAATTATTATCTCACTCCACAGGTAAAACATTTCCTCAACTTGTTGTTTACACAATAAAAAATCTATCTTGGCAAATATTCTCTGTTTGCCCCTTTCTCTAGATAAGCATATATCCACACATTTTGTGTATAGTATATGTAATGTGCATACGTATAAATGCACACGTCCATATCATTGCTGACACACATGCATACATAATTTGGGGAGATGCAGGGGAAAATTTAACAGCCGTGGTCATTTTCTTTGAAGAGACAAAGATAGTCACTTGGCATTTCTTTGAAGAGACAAAGATAGTTGCTTGGCAGGATAAGAAAAGAGAATTTCATTGTATTCTTTTGTTTCTGCCTTTTGAAATCTTTATTATGTGAGTGTAATATTTTCAAAACTAAATTATTTTAAAATATTAATTGAAATAAATATATCTAATTAAAGTTCTAAGAAATACACTATTTTTATAATTTTTTCTTGACCATGTGATTATTCAGAAAAAAATGCTACATTTAAGATTATTTTCTTAGAATAAAATCAATGATAGCAGACATTGTTATAAATAATACATGAGGTCTTTTCAAGAGGTAGAACATAGTATAGCATTATAAAAATCTTTCAATGTCTAAAAGTTGACTGGAACATAAAAACAATTTCAATCAATATGTAGTTCATGTAAACAATTTATATACAATGCTCTTGGTAACGCCAAAGTTCTTCATTACCTAGGTATTTGATTTATCTCACAGAGAACTCACAGTTTTCTTTGACTAAAATAAACTATTTTCAAGGGTGATAAGAATATGAATTAAAATGTTTGAGGTATAGGAAAGAAATGGAATATTTTATTCAGATACTGCATTGAAATCTATTTCACTAATTTGGGGCATATCACAGTTTGGCCCAATAGCAGTGTTCAAGCAAATACTGAAGAGTAAATAAATAATAAAAGAGTGAATAATGAAAACAAAAGCAAAAATAAACTCTTGGGACTACATCAAAATAAAAAGCTGCTGCATAGCAAAGGAAACAACCAACAAAGCAAAAAGATAACCTACCAAAAGGGAGAAAATATTTACAAATGATACATATAGCAAGAGATTAGTATCTAAAATATATAGAGAACTTACACAATTCAATGCCAAAAAAATCCCAATTAATCCAATTAAAGAATGGGCAGAAGACATGAGCATCCAAAGAAGACATCCAGATAGCCAACAGACACATGAAAAGATGCTCAACATCACTCATCATCAGGGAAATGCAAATCAAATCCACAAAAAGATGTCACCTCACACCTAAGAACGGCTAAAATCAAAAACACAAGAAACAAGTGTTGGGAGGATGTGGAGGAAAAGGAACTCTCTTGCACTGTTGGTGGAATGCAATCTGGTGCATTCACTCTGGAAAACAGTATGGAGGTTCCTCAAAAAGTTGCGAATAGAGCTACCCTACAATTCAGTAATTCTACTACCAGGTTTCTACCCGGAGAATATGAATACACTATTTCAAAAACACACATAAACCCTTATGTTTATAGCAACATTATTTACAACAGCCAAAATATGGAAGCAATCGAAGTGTCCATCAATAGATCAATGGATAAAGAAAATGTAGTGTGTGTACACACACACACACACAGATATACATAGGGAATAATTAACATTAGTATTCTATCAACATATAAATGTGGAGAGTTGGCCCTCCACCTAACGTATCTACAGCTACACACACATCTTCAAAGTAATGCCCACTCTTCACACCTCTCCAGCCTAAGAGATCACCATCTATTGTTAGGGTTTGGGTTCTAATTTAGGACAAAGAATCGGCAGTGGTATTTGCCTTTACTCAGTTATATAAAGGGACAATAAGAAAGGATGGCCAATATAATGGTAGTATTTACTGTCCCATCTACATTTTAGAATTATTAGGGAGATGAGCTTTGCCAAACACATTACTTGGTATATAACAGGTGTTCAATATTGGTTTGGTAATTGATGTGTAACTTAGGAATGGTTCATATCTGATCATTAGCAGAGATTTTTTACTGAAAAGTTTTGCATTTACTAGAAAATAATGTTTATTTATTTTTAATAAAGTCTGCCATCGATATGCATGCACACCAGCTTTCATCAAAATGGTGAATTGTTTTAATTTTTATTTTTGAGTATAGTTGACATACAATGGTCTATAAATTTCAGATGTACAACATAGTGACTCAATAACTCTACACATTACTCCATGCTCACTCGATAAGTGTAGTCACCATCTGTCACCAAACAGTATTACAATATTAATGACTATATTATATTCCCTGTGCTATACTTTTCATATCCATGACTTACTTATTTTACGAGTGGAAGTTTATAACTCTTAATCCCCTTCATCTTTTTTCCACCCTCATCTACAACCACTAGTTTATATGCTGTATTTATGAGTCTGTTTCTGTTTTTCTGGGGGTTTTTTTGGTTTGTTTCTTCATTTATATTTTTGATTCCACATACAAGTGAAATTGTCACATGGTATTTATCTTTCTATGTTTGTGTTACTTCACTTGGCATAATACTGTCAAGGCCCATCCGTGTAGTCACAAATGTCAAGATCTTATTATTTTTTATGGCTGAGTAATAATCCATTGTATATAGAGAGCACATTTTCTTTATCCATTCATGCACTGATGGACACCTGGGCTGCTCCCATAATTTGTGGAAAAAATGCTAAAATAAACATAGGGGTGCATATATCTCTTCAAAGTAGCATTTTCATTTTCTTCGGGTATATACCCAGGAGTGGAATTGGAATTACTGGATTCTACACTTCTATTTTTAATTTTCTTGAGGAACCTCCATACTGCTTTCCATAGTGGCTGCATGGATTTACATCCCACCAACAATGGACAGGGGTTCCTTTTTTCTCTGCAACCTTGCCAACACTTGTTATTTCTCGTCTTTTTTTATTCTAGCCATTCATTGTTTCTTCTAGGAATTTTATGGTTTCAGGTCTCACATGTAGGTCCTTAATCCGTGTTTAGTTTATTTTTGCGTGTGATGTAAGACAGTGGTCCAGTTTCATTCTTCTGTGTATGGCTCTTCAGTTTCCCCAGCACCATTCATGGAAGAGACTGTCTTCCCCATTTTATATTCTTGCCTCCTTTGTCCTTGATTGTTAAAATGGTGAAATTTATTTTATAATAAGGGCAATAAAAACACACTTCCAATAAATTGCAACAATAATTATTCATCATTTCACCACAGTCTACAGTGTAATCATGGTTTATCTTTTTACCTTACCTAGATGTTTCTTCATGTGCTAAGTACATTAGCACAAGAAAATAAGATACCACACAAAAATCACAGTCATATGTGGCCAAATAGAGGAAGGATTTCATAGTCAAAGACGTGCCATACAGTCTTAGGCAGTACAAAGATTTATTGGAGTAACTATCCAGTTCTCACAGTCCAAAGAAATAACAATTATATCATTTACTAATGCAATTCTACACTCGCATCTCCAGTGGTCAGCTAAAGGTGATTCCAATCTGAATAGTTTTCTCAAACTATAACCAAATCCGATCTCTCCCATGTGTGAACTGTGTGATGTCAAGCCAATAACTTAAATGATGATGTCATCGTGTCTACATACAGATGGATAAATGAGCTAATAGATGAAAATTCACCCAACTTTCTTATGTCTGACATAGAGTATTTAACTTATGTGCCTTCTCTACATGAAATGTTTATATATATGTATTTTATACTTCACATATACATGTGTGTCTACATGTATTATAATACATGAAATATATGAAATACCTACCATATATAATATACATTATATATGAGATCAATCATCAATATATATGACTTGAATAGCTCTATTATGAGGTGGAAATTATAAATGGAATAAGTAAAGATTAGCATGATGGGAGATTGGGAGAAGACAGATCTACATTTTAGAATCAGGTAGAGCTTCAAAACATAGGTAATGCTGATTTTAGGCAGTGCTCTAAATAATGGATAATGTTTAGATAAATAACATGGGAGAAAATGACCCTGGCAAAGCATAAAAACAGTAAAGTGCAGGGTGCCTGGGTGGTTCAGTCGGTTAAGCAGCCAACCCTTGGTTTCAGCTCAGGTCATGATCTCAGGATTGTGAAATTGAGCCCCACATCAAGGCTCCATGCTCAGCGTGGAGTCTGCTTGAGATTCTCTTTCTCCCTCTTCCTCTGCCCCTCCTGCTTATGCTCTCTCTCTCTGGCAAATAAATAAATACAATCTTTAAAAAAATGAATAAAATGAATCAATCTTTTTTAAAAAAACACACAGTAAAGCACTATCATGCCATGTCATTGCAGATAAATTTACTCAGTAGTGAGAAACAGCAATAATGGCACTTGTCTCAGGGGTTTTGTAAGAATTACATCAGATAATGGACATGAAATGCTGAGTATACTGTACAATGAATGTTATTATTAATACAATAAGATACAGTGATTATAAATAGCAATAGAATTACTGCTATTGTTTTGCCCTGTTGATAATAACAAGGACTCAGACTTATTGAAAGCACAGTTGCATGAAAGGAAATAATGGGTTAAGATGGATGTGCAATGTGTAGTTTCCCCAGATACAGCTAAGAAAGTACTGTTCCAGATATTGATAGGAGCTCATGACCACCTCATCCTTCCAGGTGTAAACGCATGACAAGCCTCAATGCCCCAGGTCCTGCAGAGGTAATTCCGTGCTCTCCAAGTCAGGTGTGCCTGTTCCTTTCTGTCCATTGCTTGGCTCCATCGAGGATAAAGAGGTGTTAATATGCAATCTGGCACTGTGAGAATCTGGAGAAACCATCCTTTTGATCCTGATGGTCTAGTTCTTTGGAAATGACCGAATTCTACTGAGCTACATACAACCTGATTCTAAAATGCCAACAGCGGACATGATAAATAAAAGTATTGCTCATCAAGGGTAAAGACCAAGTTCAACATCAGTTAGTGATGGTCCAAGCAGAGGTTCTTTTGAAAGAGGGCATTTTAGTGTGTAGTTTCGCCAAATGATCCAAAACTGTGTGTATATTTTGAAGACTGTAAGGAAAGATGTTTTACCTTTAAACAGTATAAGGGATTCTATTAGTTAACTTACCATTAATTAATTGGTTAACTTGAAAATACCCATCTTATTTCCACAGTGACAGAGAGATGTGATTTCCCTTGTGCCGCATCTGGTGTTCAGGAGTTAAAAGGACAATCTGTGCCCACATCAAAGCCACTGCCTATTCACACACTCACGCGAGAATGCATGTTTAACGTGTCACTTCTGTGAACTAGGACAGAAACACGAAGACTACATCATAGCTATCGTAGCACCTTGAGGTTGGACAATGGTGCTGGAAGAAAACGAAGCAGCTGACACCTCTTTCTTACATTCACAATCCTCGTTAGGTCTTTCTTCATCGTGTGCATGTGATTTTCTACTTGTTCGCTTGCTAGTCACGGTTTCATCTGCCATTACCTAAGACGTTCTTTTAGTCATATTTGACTCATTAAATTAAACATTTTCTGTACACTTTAGAACCACATAAAGTCTTTTCCATTAGGCTGCATTTCAAAAAAAATGCTGAACAATTCTATAGTTTGGATAATATTTCCCTAATACGGTGTCTTCCCATACTAACTACTCTTTCAAAATTTGTACTCTCCAGTGAGTCACTTAGGAAACCCAATGTCTTCGCTTTCATAAAACCAATTTTATTCTTCATTGGCTTAGTTTTCATATGTCCATCCACATCAATAAACCATACAAATACATGGAAAATAGTTTACTGATGTTAGGGGAGTTTATTTCATTGCCTACTCTTACTTACTGACATCTTCAGCACAGAAATACTCTCCAGCTAGGGTAGGGCCGGCAGAGGACAGAACACAGAAACAACGACACCACACTGTTTCCAGCGGGTAGGCAGCAAGACCAGAGAGAGAAACGTGCTTGAGGCACGTTTGGAAGGAAGCTATGGAAACATGTCACCTCCTTCTTCCTGGCAGTGCCCTAATATAACGGAAGCTCTCAGGAACCTCAAATGGCACAGGAAAAGGAAGTGACAGTGTCCCACCAGGCTGATGGGTCCAGGGATCACTAAAGAAAACAAGTTTTATGTTTGTTTGTTTAAGTTATATTTCTTGCACCCTTGATCTTTGGACTGGTGTACATACTTCACAAAAGAGACATAATAAAACACAAGAAGTTTTGTGTTTTCAACAAACATCTGTTTTTTTGTGTGTGTTTTGGTGTTATTGTTTTTAAAGATTTTATTTATTTATTTATTTGACAGAGAGAGAGACAGCGCGAGAGAGGGAACACAAGCAGGGGGGAGTGGGAGAGGAAGAAACAGGCTCCCAGCGGAGGAGCCTGATGTGGGGCTCAATCCCAGAACGCTGGATCTCACCCTGAGCCCAAGGTAGACACTTAATGACTGAGCCACCCAGGCGCCCCCAAACATCTGTTTTTAGGATTGAAGAAGGGGAAGTGGCCAAAGAGCAGCCCTAAGTGGAGAGGAGGAAAGAAGGGTTGGAGAGATAGGGAGCTCAGAAGCAGCCAGGAAACCTCTGTCAGCTTCCTGTCTGGGAAGAGAACACTACTTGTTACAACAGTCTCTCTGGGAAAGGATACTCTTACTTTCAATGGACAATTAGAAGGATGCATGACAAACAAAATTTTAATGAATTATGGATTCCATACTAGTTTTCAATTTTTGTGAACAAGGGAAACCATGTAGATACAAGGTCAAGTTCTTGCCCCCCCCAGAGTGACTCAGCAACAGGTTATATGGGGTCACTTCGACCTAGTGGCAGAGGCACCGTTGATGATTGTTAGAACAGCGTGTATTCCGCATGCCATAAAAGTGCAGAGCAAAGAGGAACTTGGTTCAGCTTCTTGAATGATTGAGAATCATGAAATAAGTGCATTTGATCTGAACCTCAGGAGATGAGTAGAATTATATTATTCAGAGCTGATAAACAAAATCCTTAAATCTAAGGTCTGAACATTCCTTGGAGAGGTTCTAATCCAAATCCCTGACATTGCAGATAAGAAAACAGAATAATACCACCAATACCAGTGATCTGTCAACAACAACAACAAAAAAATGCCTTTACATAAGACTTTATACTAAGCTCATTTCAAGAAGACAGGCTCACTCAAAAGCAAGAGATGTTTTCAAATTCTCCTGTGACCTCTTGTAGGAGGAAGAGCACCCACAAATTAACAGAATCAAAATTAAATCTCCAAATTAAGATTCAGGCATCTTTCTTGAAGTTATGCATACATTTTAAGAGTTGAGAAAAGAGAAGAAGGAAATACAACTGAGAAATCACAGCATTTCTTTTCTTTTTTTTTATTAATTTTATTTTATTATATTATGTTAATCACCATACAGTACATCCCCTGATTCTGATGTAAAGTTTGTTGCTTCATTAGTTGCGTATAACACCCAGTGCACCATGCAATACGTGCCCTCCTTACTACCCATCACCAGTCTATCCCCTTCCCCCACCCCCTCCCCTCTGAAGTCTTCAGTTTGTTTCTCATAGTCCATAGTCTCTCATGTTTCATTCCCCCTTCTGATTACCCCCCTTTTCTTTATCCCTTTCTTCCCCTACCGATCATCCTAGTTCTTATGTTCCATAGATGAGAGAAATCATATGATAATTGTCTTTCTCTGCTTGACTTATTTCACTTAGCATTATCTCCTCCAGTGCCGTCCATGTTGCAGCAAATGTTGAGAATTCGTTCTTTCTGATAGCTGAGTAATATTCCATTGTATATATGGACCACAGCTTCTTAATCCAGTCATCTGTTGAAGGGCATCTCGGCTCCTTCCATGATTTGGCTATTGTGGACAATGCAGCTATGAACATTGGGGTGCATATGGCCCTTCTCTTTACTACGTCTGTATCTTTGGGGTAAACACCCAGTAGTGCAATGGCTGGGTCATAGGGTAGTTCAATTTTTAACTTTTTAAGGGACCTCCACACTGTTTTCCAGAGTGGCTGTACCAACTTGCATTCCCACCAACAATGTAGGAGGGATCCCCTTTCTCCACATCCTCTCCAACAATTGTTGTTTCTTGCCTTGTCTATCTTTGCCATTCTAACTGGCGTAAGGTGGTATCTCAGTGTGGTTTTGATTTGAATTTCCCTGATGGCTAATGATTTTGAACATTTTTTCATGTGTCTGTTAGCCATTTGTATGTCTTCATTGGAAAAGTGTCTGTTCATATCTTCTGCCCATTTTATGATTTGTTTATTTGTTTCTCGTGTATTGAGTTTGAGAAGTTCTTTGTAGATCTTGGATACCAGTCCTTTATCTGTGGTGTCCTTTGCAAATATATTCTCCCATTCCGTGGGCTGTCTCTTAGTTTTTTTGACTGTTTCCTTGGCTGTGCAGAAGCTCTTTATCCTGATAAAGTCCCATAAGTTCATTTTATCTTTTATTTCTCTTGCCTTTGGAGATGTGTCGTGAAAAAGGTTGCTCTGGCCGATGTCATAGAAGTTGTTGCCTATGTTCTCCTCTAGAATTTTGATGGATTCCTGTCTCACATTGAGGTCTTTCATCCATTTGGAGTTTATTTTTGTGTATGGTGTGAGAGAGTGGTCAAGTTTCATTCTTTTGCATGTAGCTGTCCAATTTTCCCAGCACCATTTATTGAAGAGACTGTCTTTTTTCCACCGGATGTTTTTTCCTGCTTTATCAAAGATTAGTTGCCCAAAGAGCCGAGGGTCCATTTCTGGGTTCTCTATTCTGTTCCATTGGTCGATGTGTCTGTTTTTGTGCCAGTACCATGCTGTCTTTGTGATCACAGCTTTGTAGTACAGCTCGAAATCCGGCATTGTGATGCCCCCAGCTTTGTTTTTCCTTTTCAACAGTTCCTTGGAGATTCGGGGCCTTTTCTGGTTCCATACAAATTTAAGGACTATTTGTTCCAGTTCTTTGAAAAATGTCCTCGGTATTTTGATCGGGATAGCATTGAAAGTGTAGATTGCTCTGGGTAGTATGGACATTTTAACTATGTTAATTCTTCCAATCCATGAGCATGGAATATTTTTCCATCTTTTTATGTCTTCCTCAATATCTTTCAAAAGTGATCTATAGTTTCTAGCATATAGGTCCTTTACGTCTCTGGTTAAGTTAATTCCAAGGTAACGCATGGTTTTTGGTGTTATTGTAAATGGGATGGATTCCCTAATTTCTCTTTCTTCAGTCTCGTTATTCGTGTATAGAAATGCAACTGATTTCTGGGCATTGATTTTGTATCCTGCCACCTTACTGAATTGTTCTATAACTTCTAATAGTTTGGGAGTGGATTCCTTTGGGTTTTCCATATAGAGTATCATGTCATCTGCAAAGAGAGACAGTTTGACTTCTTCTTTGCCGATTTGGATACCTTTGATCCCTTTTTGTCTTCTGATTGCTGTTGCAAGGACTTCTAGTACTATGTTGAATAATAGTGGCGAGAGTGGGCATCCTTGTCGTGTTCCTGATCTTAAGGGAAAGGCTTCCAGCTTTTCCCCATTGAGAATAATGCTTGCAGTAGGCTTTTCATAGATGGCTTTTATGAGATTGAGAAATGTACCCTCTATTCCTACACTCTGAAGGGTTTTAATCAGGAAAGGATGCTGTATTTTGTCAAATGCTTTTTCTGCATCAATTGAGAGGATCATATGGTTCTTGAGTCTTTTCTTGTTGATATGATGTATCACATTGATTGATTTGCGAGTGTTGAACCATGCTTGCATCCCAGGTATGAATCCCACTTGGTCATGATGGATAATCCTTTTAATGTACTGTTGGATTCTATTAGCAAGGATCTTGTTGAGGATTTTGGCATCCATATTCATTAGAGAAATCGGTCTGTAATTCTCCTTTTTGAGGGGGTCTTTGCCTGGTTTGGGGATCAAGGTAATATTAGCCTCATAGAATGAGTTTGGTAGCTTTCCTTCTGTTTCTATTTTTTGAAATAGCTTTAGGAGAATAGGTATTATTTCTTCTTTGAATGTTTGGTAGAATTCCCCAGGAAAACCGTCTGGGCCTGGAGTTTTATTATTTGGAAGGTTGTTTATCACTGACTCAATTTCTTCATAGTTAATTGGCCTATTTAAGAAATCTATTTCTTCCTGTTTCAGTCTTGGTAGTTTATAGGTTTCCAGGAAGGCCTCCATCTCTTCCAGATTGTTTAGTTTTTTGGCATATAGCTGTTGATAAAAGTTTCTAATAATCCTTGCAATTTCAATGGTGCTGGTCGTGACCTCTCCCTTTTCAGTCATAATTTTAATAATCTCAGTCCTTTCTCTTTGTTTTTGGACAAGTTTTGCCAGTGGTCTATCAATTTTATGGATTCTCTCAAAGAACCAGCTTCTAGTCCTGTTGATCTGCTCTACTGTGGTTCTGGTCTCTAATTCATTGATTTCTGCTCTAATCTTGGTCAACTCCTTCCTTGTCAGTGGGTTAGGCCTGTCCCTCTGTTGCTGTTCCAGTTTCTTGAGGTGAGAATATAGAAACTGCATTTTAGATTTTTCTATTCTTTTGAGTGAGGCTTGGATGGCTATGTATTTCCCCCTTAGGACTGCCTTTGCAGTATCCCATAGGTTTTGGACCGTTGTGTATTCATTCTCGTTGGTCTCCATAAATTGTTTAATTTGTTTTTTGATTTCCTGGTTTATCGAGTCATTCTTGAGCAGGATGGTTCTTAGCCTCCAAGTGTTTGAGTTTCTTCCAGGTTTTTCCTTGTGGTTGAGTTCCAATTTCAGAGCGTTGTGGTCTGAGAATATGCAGGGGATAATTTCAATCTTTTGGTATTGGCTGAGACCTGTTTTGTGTCCCAGAGCATGATCTATTCTTGAGAATGTTCCATGGGCATTTGAATAGAATGAGTATTCTTTGGTTCTGGGGTGTAGTGTTCTATATATATCTATGAGGTCCAACTCGTCGAGTATGGCATTCAAAGCCTTTGATTCTTTGCTTAGTTTTTGCCAGGGTGTTCTGTCTATTTCTGATAGTGGGGTGTTGAGGTCCCCTACTATTACTGTGTTCTTATCTATATGTCTCTTTATTTTGGTTAAGAGTTGGCTTGTGTATCTTGCTGCTCCCCTGTTGGGGGCATATATATTAATAATTGTCATATCCACTTGTTGAATACTTCCTTTAAGAATAATATAGTGCCCTTCTGTATCTCTCTCTATGGCCTCTAGTTTAAAATCCAGTCTATCTGATATGAGAATTGCTACTCCAGCTTTCTTTTGAGGTCCATTTGCGTGGAAGATGGTACTCCATCCCCTTACTCTAAGTCTGAATGCATCTTTGGGTTCAAAATGAGTCTCTTGTAGACAGCAAATGGATGGGTCATGTCTTTTTATCCAATCTGCAACCCTGTGGCGTTTTATGGGAGAGTTTAAGCCATTTAGATTGATAGAGATTATTGACAGATATGATTTTAATGATGCCATTTCTCTTTAAAGTCTTTGTATCGGTTGTGACTTGCTGCTCTGTATCACTCTTGGGGCCTTTTTACCTTTATAGAGCCCCCCTTAATATCTCCTGTAGGGCTGGTTTCGTGGTTACGAAATTGGTTAATGATTGGCGATTTTGGAACGTCTTTATTTCTCCATCAATTCTGAATGACAGCTTTGCTGGATAAAGGATCCTTGGCTGCATGTTTTTCTCTGAAAGAGCTTTAAAAATGCCCCCCCAAGCCTTTCTCTCATTCCAGGTCTCTGTAGACAGGTCTGACGTAATCCTGATACCTTTGCCTTGGTACGTGAGAAATTTCTTTGCCCTGGCCGCTTTCAATACTGTATCCTTGGATCTAATATTTGCGAATTGCACTATGACATGCCGTGGCGTAGGTTTGTCCTGGTTGAGCTTGGATGGGGTCCTCTCTGCCTCTTGGACACGAATGCTTGTTTCCCTTGCTAGATTAGGGAAGTTTTCAGCTACAATTTGTTCAAATATCTCTTCTAGACCTCTGTTTTTCTCCACCCCTTCAGGGATGCCGATGATTCTGACATTGGATCGTTTCATAGAGTCAGTAATCTCCCGTAATCTACATTCGTGGGCGTGGATTTTTTTAAGACCAGCTTCTATTTTCGTTTTTTCTTCTACTAACCCATCCTCCAATTCGCTAACGCGTTCCTCTGCCTCGGTGACCCTGGCCGTCAGAGCCTCTAGTTTTGACTGTATTTGGCCCACTGAGTTTTTAATTTCTGTCAGATTCGCTCTCATTTCTGCCCTTAGGGATTCTATATTCTCAGCAACGCTTTCTCTGATGCTTTTTTCAAGTTTACTCATCATCTTGACCATTGTTGCTCTGAATTCCATTTCTGATAATTGGGATACATCCATATGTATTAATTCTGTGGCCGAGGCCAATTCTGTGGCAGAGGCCACAGACTCATTATCTTTTCTTTGCTGGGGGGGACTTCTCCTTCTCGTCATTCTGATGAAGAGAGATTGCAGGGTTGTCCAGAGCCCAAGTGTTGACTGGGACCCAGGCCGTGCGCCCTTGTTTTATAGAGATCTTAGGGATGTGGGCTTCTTCCTTAAAGAGTTTATTTATTTATTTGAGAGAGAGAGAGACAGTCAGCAAGAAAGGGAACCCAAGCAGAGGAGTGGGAGAGGAAGAAGCAGGTTCCCGGTGGAGAAGCCCGATGAAGGACTCCTTACGGAGCGTTGTGATCACACCCTAATCCGAAGACAGGTGCTTGGTGACTGCGCCACTCAGGCGCTCCGGGTTGTGGGCTTCTTGATTTTTCAGCCTGCCTTCTGGGGGAGGGGCCTGCCTGCCGGTACTCAGAAAACCCTGTTTGGGTAGAGTCTCTGTGTCCCTTGCGAGGGGGGATGGGGATGGGCACCCTGTGAGCCGGTATTTCCGGGCTTTTGTTCTCTGGCGGCTTTCCCTGGCGGTTTGCTATGCCTCTTCTGAGAGAGCAGCAGCGGCTGAAATTCAGCCTCTGTCTCAGAACAGAGGGATCGCGGATCGTTCTCCACTGATGTTCTGGCCACTTTAACTCTGTTTCTGTTGGTGCTGCTCAACCCTGCAGCATCCCGGGCTGTGCGCCCCACACCCGGCGTCCCAGCCCTCACTTCCAGGGCCGGCACGTCTCTGTCCTTTGTGTTTCCAACCCCGCCAGCCGCCAGCCGCCCCGCGCGGGCTCCCGGAGCTCCCCGTCTCAGTCTGGTGTCTCACGGGTGCTGACCGCGAGTCCGCCTGCTCCCCCGTGCAGGTGGCCCTCCAGCCGCCAGCCGCCCCGCGGACGCTCCCGGAGCTCCCGGTCTCAGCCTCGATCCAGTGAGCACACCGGAGCTCCGGAGCTCCGTGAGATGCTTGGTGGTGCACGCTCCCGGCTCACGGACTCAGTCTGCCGTTTCCAGAGTGCGGGTCCGCGGTCCGCCCGCTCCCCGGTGCAGGTGGCCCGCCAGCCGCCCTGCGCGCGCGCTCCTGGAGCTCGCGTTCTAAGTCTGTTGTCTCGCGGGTGCCGTCCGCGAGTCCGCCTGCTCCCCCGTGCAGGTGGCCCGCCAACCGCCAGCCGTCCCGCGTGCGCTCCCGGAGCTCCCTTCTCAGCCTGCTGTCTCAAGCGTGCGGGTCCGCGGTCTGTCCGCTCCCCCTTGCAGGTGGCTACCGCTTCCCGGCGCCCTGACACGGCGGCTCCCTCCCCCTTCTGTTTAGCTTCCGATATCTGTGCGCGGTTTCACGGCTCCCCGCTTCGTACCTCGATACTCAGCGCTGGAGATGTTCATTTGTAGAGATCCAGATGTATCTTCCTGCGTCTCAGGCTGATTCCGTGGATATTCCTGCTGGTCTGGTACCTATCCAGCTCAACTCAGGGGACCGGCTGAAAAAGGGGTCCCCTACTCCTCCGCCATCTTAACCTCCCCCCCACAGCATTTCTAAGATTTGAGGGATAAAAGTAAAAAAAAAAAATGACAGACAACGCTTGGCTAATATACCATTTTACGTCTCAGGCACTTGGTTCACAGAAATGAAGACAATTATGAAACTCACAATATTTCTTAAAGACAAATAATGTTTGGACATAAAGGTACTGTGGAAATCTTTGACAGAGGCATGTGATAACAATTTTAAAAAGCATAGTTAAGTGTTTCTGCTTGAGGTTCCCTGAGGCATTACCCCTGCGCTGAGTTGTCCAAGGGGACCTTCCTCCTTTTCTGTCTCTTCTCGACCTCTTCCAGATCTCCCCTCTTTATTGTCAGTTGCACAATTTGCATTATCCTAAAATGAGTGCGTAACTATAATGTCTGTTTTAAATATTTTGCTCACCCTTACTAAGGTGAAAGGCTCAAAAATGCCCATCTAATATAGCATTTCAAATATATCTTACAAAAAGGGAGTGCATTCTATTAACCAGCCTAGGAGGATTTTCAACCAAAAGCATTCTGCACAGCCTGAACGAACACATGGTAAAATGTGCCATTGAGACACTTTCCTGCTTTCCTCAGGGACTCTATGTACCCTTATCTGGACCGGAAAAAATTTTCGCTTTGGAATCATTTTCCACTAATCAATGCTCCAGACAACAGCACATAAGAACCTCAAAATTTTTAAAAGTTTTCCAGACTTGCATATAATTCCACTTATCACATTCTGCCCATGCAAACATTTCCTTGAGATCTCTGACATTTTCCCTGTCAGGTATTTTGTAATTTAAAGTCCAAGGATCATTCATCTGAAAAATGAAGTGATTGGCAAAGAGTAATTTATCCAGCATCCTTTGACATTTGGATTCTACTTCCCACCTATACTGACATCTAACTTGTCCTCCGAATGTGAAAGATAATATATATCATTTTCGACACTCATAAAGCTCATTCCATCTTAATTTCACCTTTGAATTTTTCTCATCAGTGATACACCGACAGCCCTGTTTAAGAGTTTTAAATGTTGTCATCGACAAATGACAGATGGCTATATAAACCAGACATTAGGACAACGTAAAGGATAATTTCTCCTTCTTCTCTCTGATAGGTGTCCAATTTTCTTATTTGCCCAGTAAACATACAAATGCAGACACATCCCATCTATATAATTTAAATCACACTGATAAATTACTGGTTTTCTTTTTTCTCTTTGGATTCCAAGCTATAAATGGATTTTACTCAATAGTATTTACTATTTGTGTACATTTCGCCTAATTTATGGTTCTTGACTTAAGAATTGCAGTGAGAATACTGCAAACCTCTTTCTAAAGAGGTTGAATCCCTTCTAAGGGATTTACAATCAAGAAAAGAAAGCCACATACTAATGAAGCCTATTCAGACACTGCAAATAGTTTGTAAGATAGATCACACAAACAAAAGTATGTTTTTTCACAAATAGTTTATTTCCATTTTCTCAGCATTATTAAACTGTCTACTGAGAAAATATGCTATGTCAGGCTGCAGTTGTAATTACTAGAAGAAAATTCAGAAATATTCAACTAGAAAGAGTTGCAAAAAGACTAAAATGGGCATGGGTCTCATGGGTTTTAACAGCACCCCCCCACACACCTTGTCAGAATGTCTGGAATGTTTTATAGAATAAAGACTCAGTGGATACATTTAAAACAAGTGTATACAAGTTTCCAATTTTGTTCCAGTTTTGCTTACAATTCAGTAGTTGAAACCATCACCACTGAGTGTAACATGACCTGAGTTATTTGCCCTGTTCTCTCTTTGGCCTGTGAGTCTGGCGGAATCTGGTAATGAGTGCTTTATTTAATGACTTGGCCATTCTCCTAAGAGGGGTGGTTGGGAGTCATCCTTGTGGCCAGAAGGCACCTTGAAGCAAGGTTCATAAGGCATGGAGGTAATCACAACTGTGAGGCCTGAGGTGGGGATGGATAAGGAGAACAGGACGAGAGGGAGGGAGGAAGGAGGGAGATACACAGACCCATAGAGGGAAAGAAACAAGAGCGGCTGGCTCTAAAGTTCGCAACTATGTTTGCACTCGGTTACATAAAAGCATCCTTCAAGCTTCTTCCTCCCACGTTCCCTGTCTCAGTCAATGACTTCATCCTTTACCCAGTTTCTTTACTTAGAAATGTCAACTTCCCAACATATGTAAGAAACCCAGGCACCATGCCCAATGGAGAGAAGATGCTCAACTCTGTCACTTCCCTCACCTTCTGCCCACGCCCCACATCCCTCTGTGGCTGACCCCCCTCCCCATCTCTCCTGCTGCAGCCTCGGCCTCACATCTATTTCCGCCGGGTCCAGACAGAGGCTCCAGGCTCCCTCTCCTCCACAATTCAACTACCAACACCAGTGCCTCTTACTCAATGATGTGCCAAATCCTGAGCCCCTGACGGTCTCCATACACACCATGGAATAGAAATAGGCAGCAATCAAAACAATTCTGTATGTGAGAATGCCAAGTGAGTTCCAAGCTTCAAGCAAAAAGACAGCATCTGTCTGTCCATGAGGAGCACACACACAGAAGGAAGCAGGGCCCCTGCCCACACAACTGAAGCAAGAGTTCTGTTTTCATTTTGTTTCATTTAAGAGAAACAGAAACATATTCCACAGGTGGGGAGGGGCCTGGACTGTGGGAGGAAAGACTGCTTCTGTTTGCAAAGAGTTCATGCGGGCAGTGGGAACTAAATTGGCCCTAAGAGGCTTGGACAGAAGGTTGTTATGGTTAAATTGCAGGATGCTGGGGGAAAAATCACACGGGCAAATGCCTCAGCAAGAGTACAGGTAGAATATTAATCTTCTTTCCTGTATAAGCCTGGAAAAAACACTAGCCCATGAAAATTAATATTTGTGTAAGTCATCTTTTTTTAAAGACTATTTTTAGAGTAGTTTTAGGTTCATAGCAACATGGAGAGGAAGGTACAGAACTTTTCCATAGCGCCCCTGCCCCGGCCCCCACACCTGCACAGCCTCCCCCAAAATCAACATCTCCCATCAGACGGTACATCTGTTACAGCTGATGGACTTGCACGGCCGTACTTTACCGTAGGTTTCTCTCTTGATGTTGTACATCCTACGGGTTTTGACAAATGTGTAATGACATGTCCATCATTATAATAATACAACGTATTATCGCCGCCTTAAAAATTCTCATGTTCAGTTTATTCATCCTTCCCCTACCCAACCTCCGACAACTAATAATCCTCTCACTGTCTCCAGAGTGTCCCTTTTCCAGAATGTCCTAGAGTCGGAATCACAGTACTCTTTTCAGACTCACTTCTTTTGTTGAGTAGAATACATTTAAGATTCCTCCACGTCTTTCAATGGCTGGGCAGCTCATTTTTTTTTTATTTGTTTTCTTTTTTGCTCATTTCTTTTTAGTCGTGAATATTATTCCATGGTCTAGATATATTGCTGTTTATTAATCCATTCACCTATGAAAGAACCTGGTGGTTGCATCCCAGTTTGGGCGATGAAGAATGAAGTGCTACAATCCTCGGTGGGCAGGTTTTTCTGCAGACACACGTTTTCAACTCTTTCGGGTGAATTCTATGATAAGAGTTTGTTTGATTTGTAAGCAACTGTCGAACTAGTCTCCAAAGTGGCTGTACATTTTACATTTCCACCCGAATGAATGAGCTCCTGGTCTTCCACGACCTCACCAGCATCTGGTGATACCTGTGTTCTGGATTTTGGTTAATATAAAAGATATGTAGAAACTTAGTATTGGACTTAAAATATCTATATACTTAACAATCTTCCAATCAGGTTGTGTTAAGATTTAAAAAATCATGCAGAGGAAAAAATCAATATAAGTATACAAAGAAATTGTAAAATTATATGTTTCGTTGGGACACTAAATTAAGAGCTAAATTGTTTGGTAACCAAAGTAAAAAGGGGAATTGACGGATGCCTGAGTGGCTCAGTGGGTTAAGCGTCTGCTTTTGGCTCAGGTCATGATCTCAGGGTCCTGGGATCGAGTCCCACATCGGGCTCCTTACTCAGCTGGGAGCCTGCTTCTCCCTCTGCCTGCTGCTCCCCCTGCTTGTGTTCTCTCTCTCACACACACACAAATAAATAAATAAAATCTTTAAAAAAAAAAAGGGGGGGTGGGGAATAGAATGAGTTTTTCAGTGCTCAATTAACCAATCACAAATATTATGGAACATACTTATTAAACATGGACTAAACACCAGAAATCACTCTTTTGCACGCTGGAGACAAAGCAGTCCTTCAAATGTTCAGAAGCCCTACCCTCATGGAGCTTATATGATAGTAGAGGAGAGAGATAGCACACACATACATATGTGACAGGAACTCCAGTTCGCTGTCAAGATTATGAAAATAACAGATTTGAGCAACAGAGTAAAGACAAAGAACAAGACAGAAGGAGAGTTATTTCAGAGCAAACGGGACAAAGGAGGCCTGTTGTGGAGACGCTGTCTGGACACATTTCTGAATGAACTGAGTCCACTGGAAAACAGGAAATATGAGTTCTTTCAGACCAACTCTTTTGGGTTACATCTAAATATGAGAACAGGGCCTCAAATGATAGAAATGCCTTCATCAGCAGGACATTAGAGGACCTGTAAAGGCATCTTACAGGGGGAAAATTTATCATAATTAGTTTTATTTTTTTATTCTATAATTCAGTTTTTTATACTTTCCCTTTCATATCTAATGTGATTTAGTTTTCTTTCCACACCAAGTAGATACCTATCGATGGATGTACTGTTTGATATTCTCTCATGAAAATCTGTCAGAAACCTGCCCTCTCCTGGGAGAGACAGGACATAGAGCACAAGGGGCCACGACGACCTTAAATTCATGCCCCAAGCGATTAATGAGGTTGGAACTAGCAGAAAATTTAAAGCTTGTTTTTCAGAAAATTACTTCTCCATAGTCAGCCACTGTGACTTTTCAGACCCCACTAACAAACCCACTATCTCTCTCTGCAGAAGCCTGGACTCAAGGTCAACAGATATGGTTCTTGCCTGGGAACAAGCATTCCTTATTCGAGAGCACAAGCCCAGACCCCACCTAGTTTACACCCGCTCTGGGAGCATGCCCACAGCTGCTCCCCTTGTCCTCAATGAACCTCCTGACATCAGGAGCTGAATGTTGCTTTCTTCTGATGTTAAGTCTCCACCCCAAAGTGAACATGGGATGCATGTTACATATATGTTTACTCAGTTTGCATATTCCACATTTTTCCATGAATAGGCATAAGTTCCCCACATCTTTCATGCATGTGCATGCTCCCTCAGCTTAAAACATCCCCACCTTGTTTTTCAGGGAGTAATGGCTTTGGGAATGATTCCCTGTGATCTCCTTATTTGCTGCCAATAAAGATTCCCTTGTGTGACCACTCCCCCTGGCATAGTTTCTACCCGTAACTCCCCGGGGAGGGAACTCACCGTAGTTGGGTTACAATCTCATACACTTTCCTCAGTGACTTGAGACAGCACAGGGCTCCCAACATCAGGGGGTTCCCTGCCTGGCCCCTCTTGCACATCCCGTGACTCTGTTTTATTCAGTTCGCTCCCTGAGGCAAGGGAGAGACAGGGCAGATGGCTGGGCTCTTCCTTCACACCTGGCTTCCTGCCCCTCTCTGCATCAGCGAGGCAGTTCATTTCAGGGTCTCTGAACATCACTGATACCATCTAAAGTAATCTTATTTTCAGATTGGGACAAATTGCTTCTTATGGATGACTTATCTTAACAACTGTATTTAAGTGACTTATTTCAGCAGCTTTTGACAGCAATCGTGACACAGGAATTCTACTCAGAGGCCAGAGTTGACCGTGTGTGTGTGTGTGTGTGTGTGTGTGTGTGTGTGTGTGTAGCCTGGAGGGCTCTGAGGACATTTCAGAGGGTCAGGCTGTTACATCTTAGGTGTGGATGTCAGTCATTAAATTGCAGCAGGCTCTCTGTTCTTACTAAGTCTTCTCATTACACTCCCAACTATGGCTTCACTGTTAGACCATCATCTTTACAATTGCAACATCTGATTCATTAGTTCTTTCCATCAGGTCTCACCGTGAAAGAATATGAAATATCAGCAAGTGGATAATAAAATAAATATTTGAGATAATTTCTTAAGGAGGCCCACAAAAACGAAAACTTCTTGAGAGCTAGATTAGATACGATATAAATATGGTGCATTTTCTTCAGAAAGACAAGCTAAATCTTGGTATTCTCGCTGATGTTGAAGCTAGTGAAATAACCAATGATCTAATTACATACATAAACACACACCCACGTGTGCTGTTCAACTTCCAGCATGTCATGATAATCAAAGTCCCAGAAATGCTATTGAATTAATAACAGGAAGTCCCTGAGTCCTAAGGACTTGTTGAAAATCGAAGGCAAATTGATAAGAATGGTGACAAGGACAAGCAGATGGGGCACATATAAAATGGAGAAGCACTGATGTTGTGGGACATACTTTTTACGTTAGTTAAATTGAGAGGATTTTCAGTTTAAAATTTCTTTTCTGGGGCTTCACTGGTGGTTTCTCACAAAACTCTGAAGAATACGACGTTAAAGATAAATTGACGACAGATTCCTGATTCGCCAAGAGAGTGCACTGGGACCGAAAGGGCGAAACGAAAGAGGGGGATGCCAGAGGGATCCTGAATTCCCCTGGCACATTTGTCACCACCGCTCCTCCAGTGCTTGTCACACACGGACGACAGTGTGCTCCCAGTCCTTCCACTGCACCTCCCAGCTGTACCTACATATGCTTGCAACACAACTTCACACCCCCCTGGTGACCAGCAGTCCCAGCACAGTCCCAGGCAAAGTGGGACGGTTGGTCCTGTGTGTACATGTGCAAGCAAAGAACACCTTTTTCGAAGTCTAGCTAAATTAAAAGTCCTCCTTCCTTTCGACCTCCCGGCATTGTAGTTCGGCAGAGTGAATATACCCATGGGCACAGGCGGGGGCAACACTAGTCCCTTAAAGCGGTTGAAGTATTGAATGGCTATGAATTGGTTGCTCAATACTGAGAAACACATTTTTTAAATACCCAAAGGGGTGAAAAGGATTAAGCAGCACAAAGTCCCAGTTACAAAATAAGTAAGTCACGGAGATGAAAAGTACACCACGGGGAATATCATCAGTAAAATGGTAATACACTTGTTATGGCGAACCTTTCATAAAGTATATAATTGTCCTATCACTGTGTTGTACATCTGAAACCAATTTATTATGTCAACTCTACCTCCATTAAAAATTTTTAAAAATCTTGAAAGAACCCTCAAATGCATATCTCAGCCTAAAACCCTTCCGTGCACTCCACCCCTGCATACCCAAGAGCCTACTGGGTAGCCCCACCTGGTTATCACATAGGCTTCTTGGACTCATCTGGCCCCAAACAGGACCAACTAGTCTTGTGAATGACACCACCCTTTATCCAGTTTGCATTCCCTTCATGATTTCTTTTATTCTCTTACCCAATCCAGCATATCACCAGTTTCTAGGCGATTCTACACTAATGCCCAACTTTCCCTACCTACCCCCATTGCTGTGCTTTCCAGAGTCCTCAGCCTTCCTCGTGACCTGCCACCTGGCCTCCTGCTTCAGCTGATGTCAATCAGAGCTCTTCCACACCCTTATCTTCAGACAGGTGGCTTCATCTTCCTTTTCTTCTCACGTATTGAACACATTCCTCTTGCTTTTCAAATCTAGCTTGGATCAGACCTCTGGGGATTGTCTGTGAACATGTGGCCGGGTCCCCGTCACCCCAGGGTGTATGACTGCTCGGCCCCCACACGCCCCTAGGAGAATGCAAGTCCCTTGGAGGCAGGGACAATGTGCCATCTGTCGCTGGTGTCCAATGCTGAGGACCATCGCCCAGAACAGACACACTACAGCTAGGACTCAAGCTGGCTGGGCTAGGAGGACGTGGTAGGGCCTCGCTGGGGAAGGGGCTGAGTCAGCAGACTGCACAGAGCCTCCCAGGCCCTACCATCTTGCCAGTTTTCCTACTTAGCATCTATTCCATCTCAAACCCATGCTAATTGTTCAAGAATACACTTTTTCAGGGGCACCTGGGCGGCTTAGTCAGTGAAGTGTCAAGACTCTTGATTTTAGTTCAGGTCATGATCTCACGGGTCCTGGGACTAAGCCCCAAATTGGGCTCTGTGTTCAGGAGGGAGTCTGCTTGAGATTCTCTCCCTCTGCTCCACCGCCCGGTGCATAGGCTGTCTTTCTCCCCCCACCGCCATCTCTCTCTAAAATAAATAAATAAATCTTAAAAAAAATTCACTTTTTCAGAAAAAAAGAAAATGTGAAGTACCTGGCCATTCTAAATTCACTTAAGTCACAACTAAGAAGTCAAGATTCAACCTGGAAGAATAGAAAAGTTTTTGGTACTTTATTCTTCAAGAAACTGAATCTAAATGGGCTTATGCTAAGACTATAGAAATATAATTTCCACTCACCCATTTCTCTCCAGATTTACAGAGTATGTAGACTTTGTTTCCACATAGACCTGGAAAGACAGCATTAAAGGGATCCCCTGCCCAACGCGGCTCCGCCACCCCCTACAGGGAAGAGCCACCACCCTGCACTAGGCCAGCTTGTCATCGCCGGAGCCAGCAGCAGCCACACAAAGATGGAAGTTCAAAGCCCCGTAAGAATGTCTTCTCACGGCCTGACACAAAGCAAAAGGTAACTGATCAAAGAGGACTTGAACACTAGCAAAAAGGGAGATGGTATTTTGGAATTAAAGATGCAATCAACACGACAACAAACTACCTTTATTCTGTCCTGAGATATTTCAGAAGATTCTCCTAAAATGTTCTTTGGCTGTTTTGCCAGAAGGGAAATTAGGAAAAGGACTACTCCACAGTATATTTTTACATCAATTAGCAACAAAGAGGGTCCCAAATCCATTTGACAAGCCAACAAATTGAGACTCTCAGAAGCTGGGAAATTCTGGTCATCAACTCTGAATAGATTTCATGGCTAACTTTCAGGTAGACGGTTGGGGGCACAGAATGGAAAAACAACACAGGGCACGGAGCCCCCTCACCTTAAAACACACCTAAGAAAAGAGGCAGCTAATCTCTATCTGTCTCTCCAGCTGAACTGGCAACACAAAGTATGACTCATTTTATAGATTATTACCTCCGGCTCAACAGACTGTACCGTGGGCCAAGGAAGTGACAAAGTGAATTGTGATCACTTGTAAATCATCTCATTTTCTCTTTGGGAAGGAAAACCATCAACATGCAATTGGTGTCAGGTATTAGAAGACTAACAATGAACTGCTTATCTCCTGACCCTTAATGCAACACATCCTTCTCATTAGCTCCTACCATACTGTTATTGGTTAAAACAAACGTTCAAAGTATTAATTGCACCCTTATGGAAGGACGTTATGCCAAGTGCCAAAAACCAGCACAGCAGGGCACCTGTCTTTTGAAAAGCACATGATCTGCACTTTATAAAAAAGGTTTCTAAAGATTGGAGAAATTCATTCAGAAAATCCACCTTAAAATGCGAAGTCAGTATGCACCAGGGAAGATGTTATTCGGGAACTAAAAGCAAAGGACAAGATGTGATAAAGACTATGAAAATACCAAGAAATTTATATTAATCATGCAATTGGAATACGTGGGTTAAAATACTTGATCCTGACCAAAGAGATAAGGACCAAGGATGAAATACTGACTCACTGCAAAATCCTTTTTCTTTTTTCTCTTTGCTTGCAAATCATAACACTAGTAATACTAGTAATAATTAGTAACCCTGCCTGGGCACAGTCCTTAGAAAGTTTTAGGTTCTGCATAAACACAACATAGGGAGGTTAGTAACTGTATCACTTTGGATAGAACTTAAAGTAGAGCTATGTTCTTATAAACACATGAGCTGAGAGCTGAGGAGGTATTTAACTTATTTAAAAGTCAGTATGACAGAAGGATCATGAAACTAAGTCAACACTCTGATGGCAGTGGCCCTGGAAGTCGGGGTGGAAAGGATCTGGAGCCCCCTGCTAGCCAGCCCTTACTCCAAGGGTAGCTAGATCCGGGGAGGACGCTGGACTGGCAAGGTAAGGTAGCGGAGCTAATCACTGTGCTCAGGCAGGAGCTGTTCACTGCCTGCTACGAAGGAAATTTAATACCTTAGTAACTGTGACAGCTTCCCCAGTGTGCACTGGGTGAATAAATTCGTTCTAAGGGTGGTCACAGGCACAAACGTTCAACTAAAGACAGATCTGCATTTGAAGTCAGTTTCCACTACACCCGCTCACTGTTTACCCCAAGCAGGACAATTACTCTCATTTTTCAGAAGATTTTTGTGAGCTCTGTAAACATCAGTGTGATAATCCTTGATTCTCAGGGTTCATGGGAGAATGAAGTCCTGTTCCAGATGTATCTAGCAGAGAACAAAACGAAAATGACAGCCCCCATTTTTAGTTGGGACTGTGAGAAAGTGACCCCACACCTTTTAGTACAGTGGTGTGTCTCTCACGGTCCGAGGTGTGAAACGTGCTGTCTGAGGAGATGAGGAGGAAGTTTGGAATCTCTATTTCTCATCCTCAACCAAGTGTTTTTATCTCTTTCCTCATCTTACTTCCATATCTCCTTTGAATTAGGTCTAACTCGGGGTACTTTAGTATTTAGGGAGAGCTTTGGAGTCAAGAAACAGGTTTAGGAAGGGAACAGGAGTAAATGGGGACTCTTGACAACTAACAAATGATTGAGACATTTCAGTATACCCAGAAAAGCATCAAGGAAGAAACCGGGAGTCAAGGAAGGAAAATTAAATAATGCATTTAAAATTCTCATCTATTTGAACACAGTAAGTATAAAGAAAATAAAAGCTAGGGTAGCCCACACAGTTAAGAAAACCTGCCTTATACACTAGGTGTGCTCATCAATTTCTTGCCTCTCAGCTTCTGATCTGCTTGACGTCACCTGCTTTGTGAGAATGGCGCTGAACGTGGTAAATATTTCTCTTTGCCTGAGCAGTGTGATGTTAGGAATTGTCAGTGAAGGTACTGGAAGGATCCTGGAGGAGGAAGGAGCTTCCCTTCCTATCGTCTCTGCAGACTGGGAGCTTGCAGCAGCCAACAGCACGTGATGCCTCTCCACTGGCAGCTTCGTCAAAGCTTGTCATTTCCCCATTAACAGATTTTATGCCATCTCAGGCAGCTTTGTGCTCTGCAAGGCATAGCGCCTCCTCAGTTTCAGCACAACACAGCATCACCGCGGATTTGCCCATGTTCCCATGAACCATGGCTGCACCGTATACATAGACATCATCCTGGGAGCGGAGCCTCCCCCATCCCACCATTTGTTTGTTCTTTGGGTAGGTGTGACTCAGCCCGACAGGCAGTAACTTCTCCCTGCCTCTGTGGTTCCTGTATTCTTGTACCCGAGTACACAGTGCCCTATTTTCCTAATTCCTCATATACTGAATATGATTGTATATCAAACTTTCTCTTTTCAAATTACTCCGTGGTTTCTGCCTCTTGAGTGGACTTTGACTGATACCGTAGAGATTAAAACTGAAATAGCTAACATTAGAAAGGAATCTGGCGGCTAAGACAATAAATCTGGGATGTAGATAAATGGTTGCAGGGTAATATAAAAGTGAGACCCAGTGAGGAATTCTTTTTTTTTTCTTTCATATACAAGGGGAGAGTTAGCAAACATAATACTGAAATTAATTTAGAGAGTTATGAATATTTCTTAGAAATTTATGGGAATTCCTGCGTAATGATTACTATTCAGTGGTCTGTAAAGCAATCTGAAGTGAGAGTCCACTATGCTTTCTGTTGCTAAATCTGCATATCATTAGAACTACATGATGAAAATATTATTTAATGTAGATGCATATTCTTTTCCTAGTGCTAAAGTTCACTCTTTTTTTAACAAGATAATTTAGGCAATAGATAACAAAAAAAAAAATCAATCAATCAAGTATCTGTAAATTGTCCTATAAACCTAAATCAAAAGAAGGAAGATTTAATTTGGAAAATCTGGCTTAGTCTCAGAAACTGACCAGATGATCCTAAAATTCATATGGATATTCAAAGAATCTAGAATAACCAAAACAATCTTGAAAAACAAGGTAAAACAAAAAAGGAGGGACTCACACCTCCCTATTCCAATATTTCTGCAAAGCTATGGTAATAAAGATTAAGTGATATGAGCATAAAAATAGACATATTGATAAATAGATAGAATTCAGAGCCCAGAAATAAAGTTCACATCACAGTCCATTGATTTTTGACAAGGGTGCCAAAACAATGCAGTGGAGAATGAATGGGGTTTTCAAAAAATGGTGCTGAGACCATTGGGTATCCACCATGAAAAGAATGAAGTGGACCCCTTCCACACATCATATAAAAATCAATCTAAATATCAGTCTAAGTATAAAAATAAATCTATACAACTCTTCCAGAAAAATATAGGAGTAAATCCTTATGACCTTGGATTAAGGCAAGTCTTCATAGACATGACATCAAAAGCATAGTCAACAAAGAAAAAAATTGGACCTCATCAAAATTAAATACTTTGTTTTTCCAAGAACGTCATCAAAAAAGTGCGAAGACAACTCATAAAATTGTGGAACATATTTGCAATCATTTGATATATAAAAGACTTCTGTTTATAATATATAAAGATCTCTCACAATTTAATGATAAAAAGGGAAATTACTCAATTAAAAAATGAGCCAGAAGTCTAAATAGAGACTGCTCCAAAGAAGATGTACACCTGGCTAAGAAACACATGAAAAGTTGCTCAAAATCATTAGCCATTAAGGAAATGCAAATCAAAGCCCACAATTATATCAGTTCAAATTCACTAGAATAACTATATTAAAAAACATCTTTAATAAGAAGTATTGGTGAAAATGCAGAGAAATTGGAACACTAATATACAGCTGGTAGAAATGTAAAATGGTAGAACCATTTTGGAAAACACTCTAGGAACTCCTGAAAACATGGCCATATTATCCAGCAAATCACTCTTAGTTATATACTCAAAAAACGTCAACACAAGAACTTGTACACAAACGTTTATACCATTATTCATAATTGCAAAAGTGAAAACAACCCGAATGTCCATCAACAGATGAGTAAAGGTGGTATATGCCCATAAATTTGAACAGTATTCAGAAATAAAAGAAATGAACTACCGATTCATTCTGTAACATGAATGAACCTTGAAAACAATATTTAATAAAAGAAGCTACCCACCCAAGACCACGTTTTGTGTGATCGCACTTATATGAAATGTCCAGAAGAGGCCGATCCATCATGACAGAAAGGAGGGCAGTGTTTGCCTAGGCTTGAAGGGGTTGAGGGAACATGGAGAGTGATAGAAAATGGGTACAAGTCTTCTTTTTGACTTGATGAAAATGTAAAAACTGATTGTGGTGATGGTTGCATAACTCTGGGACTATATTAAAAACCACTGAATTATACACTTTAAATAGGTGAATTTTGTGGTATGAATTATATTTCAGTAGCTATTTTAAAGCAAATACAGCTCAGGACTGGGGAACAGAGTATAATAGAGGATATTGAAATTCAAATGGACTGCAATTTCGACTTCCACGTTACTTATATTGAAAGCCATCCACATTAAATAAATTTGAGAATGAAAAAAAAATGGAATGGAAAACATCTGCATTAATTCAGTTTGAAGATGAATAAAGGAGAGGGGCCAGAAAACTGAAAATGTTTCTTGGTTTTCCAAAGGAAGAATGAGAAAGAACTCAATCTTCAGATGAGTGAGATTCACCCTCTACCTGGAGTTCCCTTTCCTCCCTACTTCCCTTGAAAGACTCTTACTGAGCGTCCCAAGATCCCATTGAGATATCACCTCCTCTTCCTTAACATGTCCTCAACCATAGAGCTTCCTGTGCTACTGACTCTATCAGTATATACATAATTATATATATTGATTATATACGGATACAATATAGCCAATATTGGTATCAGGTCAGTCTCCATATTTTTCATAGTTTATGCATCCACACCCATTTGATTACTGGCATTCATTGCCTGAAGAAGAGGACCCCTGGGGGGAGGGCAGCAACAGAAGTGCCTCAGATAAATCAAGGAGAGATCTGTGATTGCCTTTTGGGACAAAGGGAGGGAACTATCTCATAAGTCAATTCATATCTCCTTCCACTCTCAAAAATGTTCTAATTTAGAGGGTTAATTAGTCACCTTAACCATACCATGATCCACACCAACACGGGTTAGCAAAAGCAGGATAGAAGTCATACTGTGGTGTGTTTAGGCACTGAGAGCATGTGAGCCATAACCCTTGGTTCCCTACTGTGCACATACAGCACAGAGGGGATGCAAAAGTTCCCACATTGTGGTGTGGAAGCACATAGGAGACTGCTGATCCCTACATCACAGGGAACAGGGACCACAAAGCAGCAGCTCCCTGATGGATGGCCCCATTCCAAAGGCCGATGGAGTCTAGCTGGGTTCACACAATCAACAAAAGCCTAGATGGTTGCTTAGCCATCAGCAGTTGTATGGAACCTATCACGTTTCTGAAAGACTCAACCACAAATCAGTCCATCCATGGACACTTTGACAAAGAACAAAGTAAGGACATCGTCAGGTCCCAAAGACCTAGCATATACCTCTGCTGGAGATCAGCCCAAACAGCAGCAAGCCAGACATGCCTCCTGCCACTGTCAGGACGTCACACTAGTGCCTTCCTTCTCTTCCTTCACCTCCCTTCCTCACTGCCTCCCTTCCTTCCCTTCCTTCACCTCCCTTCCTCCCTCCCTCTCTTGCTTCCCTTCCTTCCCCTCTTTTCCTTCCTTTCCTTCCTTTTTTTCCCCCCAGTGCCCACAAGTTGGGAAAGGAAAAGGAGGGTAAAGGAGAGAAACCCCAAAAGGTGGAGAATGTACTCAAGAGACTAAATTTGCCTGAAACATAATAGTTTCCACTAAGAGAGACTAACAGTTAATTTTCGGGTTTACACCTAATAATATCACCCAGACCACTCTCAGTACATGTCATCGCAGGGAATCGGAGGTTCAAAGGATGGCGAGGCCATAAGTAGAAAACAGTTTATTTTGAGGTTTAGGAAGTGTCTCATTCATCTTTCGTTTCTAGTGCCTGGGTCCTAGGCGCCACTGTAGACACTAGGGTGTACTGGTGAACAAGGGAGTCTATTTGCACTCTAACTAAGTAGGAATACTCAATAAAGATTTATTAAAGGTAAACGAGCAAATCTTCTTGGGCACAATTCTATTTTGCTGTTCTAAACATATTCCCTGTATGTCCCGTGTTTTCACTATTGGTCAATGCCATATTATGGTAAAGTAGGGCGATCATGTGAGGTACTGATATAGGGAGATTTGTCTTCCTCCCAAGAGGTTGCCAACAGTGGGGGATGTAGGAGCACGGCCTACTCGCAGAATGGGAAGGAAATGCAGCAACGTCTAGCTCACTGCCAAAGACTGAAGTCAGATATATAGGATTATAAGCTTACCCAAACCCCTATTAGAGTCAGATTTTAACCCCAAGGACAGGAGAGATGAAATTGGTTTTATTATTCCTACCTTTCAAATGTACAGGAGGAGAAATGGAAAGAAAGAAGGTTCGTGTTCAGGGAACAGAGGGTGTGGAAGGTCAACTATTACTCATCATGGGTCTCTGCCCACCATACCCACATGCCTGCAGTACCTCAGGTCAACCAGATGTTATGCCCTTCACTGCCGAGGCTATCCAAAGCCTTCTGCACTATTGCACAAAGAAATCAATGCTCAGGGGAAGGACAAAAGGCAAAAGAGACATAAATGAAATAGAAAGGGGTAGAGAAAGAGAGGTTAGAAAGCATAGAGAGGTTAGAAAGCATTGGGCTGACAATATATAAAGATGTTTAGAATGACACACTATTATTTTCATTACCATCCAATGATACCGAAAGGCAGACAGCTGTGGAGGAATGACCCACATCCTTGGTTCAATGGGAGTAGAGTTTAATATAGACTAGTCCTTTGAGGGAAACAGTGTCACTATCTGTGGTCTTAAAAACTGTTTTACGACTGGTCACTGTTTTAAAACTGCCTTCAAAAGAGTGAGACAGGAGTCCGTCCTGTTGATTCCTTCCAGATAATCTTGGACCACTTAAGGAATAAGCCATGATGAGGAAGAAGATGCAAGAGAGAAAAGAGAGAAAAGGGAGAGGAGGAGTAGGGGGAAAGAATAGGAGAGGGAAGGAATATTGACAGAGGCCATTGACAAGGTACAGCCATGGAGATGTGTGCCATTTAGGATGAAAAAACCAACACACACGCACTTGTCAGTGTCTTCAAATAAATACCGTGATAAGAAATTTGGCCAAAATATTGAAAAAAATGATGATGTTTATGGGTTTTGTATAGCAGGTTATGAAAAGCTGTGTTTGGAACATGAAGAAAGTTTGGGCAAATAAATACCAACTGGTATCACAAAGAGTTATTTCAGGAGCTCACCAATCAGTTCAATTTTTTTCCTGCTTGACCTAATTTTTTTTTAATACTGAAGGATACATAGAACTCTGATTTATGATAGATTCTTCATCTCCAATAATTTGTGCAGAATATTTTTATTTCCATTCTCCCCAACTCCCACAAATGCTATCTTGACAAATGGATAAGCGGAGGACAATTATCCATTTCCATTTTATTACTTTTAGCAAACTCTGTGTTCCTGAAAAGAGAAGGCTAAGATGGTAAGAATAATTCCTTTATATCTGGGGAAACAGTGAAGAAATGTGATGTAAGCATTTGTCTGACTATTAATGTACCATTCAATGTAGGGGAGCCCGGGTGACTCAGGTAGTTAAGCGACTGACTTGATTTCAACTCAGGTCATGATCTCAGGGTCGTGAGATCGAGCCTCATGTTGGGCTCTGCACTGGGCATGGAGCCTGCTTAAGATTCTCTCTCCCTCTCCCTCTGCCCCTACCACCCCCCACTCATTCTCTCTCTCTTAAAAAAAAAAAAAATCAATGTAGATCAATGACCAACACAAGTAAACTATTGAACATTCAATGACGTATTACAGAAAAATTAAATGATAGTTATATGTAATGGTATTTATAATAATATATAATATTTATATATGGAAAGAGTAAGTTGTATCAGAGTGTGCAATATGATGACCAGTATGGTATGCACTGTTAATGTTACAGAGCTATCGGACACAGCTGAATTTTTTACTATGTAAATGTTGCCTGTTGATGTGTCCAAAGAGTATGTAGATGTTGACTGTACTATTCTTTCCAATTGTCTATAACTTTGACCATGTTCAAAATTTAAAAAATAAAAAAAATAATTGAAAGATTTGGGAGGGGAGAACCTATTCATTCACATTCTTTAAACAAAAAATTCCAAATATTCTAAAATGTACCTATTTTACTTTCTATAAAGAAATATTTAAAAAGAAAATGTAAAAATACCATAAAGGTGTGAATGTTATGTGATCATATGAATTGCTTTGCAGTGTTTATGTAAAATGAATAGATTTGATTGTGAAAAAAAATAATTTTAAGTACTTCAATATATACCACCTATATGACATATCTACCTGAAAATAGTATAATTCTGTTTATGCCAGTGGCCAAGCCAATCATCAAGTTCCCCTCAGTTTTAGAAGGCTCATTCTTGACTAGATGCCCTCACCTCCCTCTTCTTAGAGCATTTATCTTAGAAGATTTGCAATAGTAAATTCTTCTTCTGCTCCTTTGACATGTAAATCATTTTAAAGGTCTCTTCTCAGTTTTTCAGCTTAGGAATGTCTTTCTCAAGAACCTGGGAGACTTTCCTTTGAAATGCAATCATCAAGAAAGATAGGGCCTCTGTGGGAAAGCAAGATCCTCACCTCCTTGGGCACCAATTAGCAGGCACAGATGGCCTCACCACAGGGCAATACTGGGCAAAGGCAGGAATGCTGCCTTGTGCTGGACACTCCCAATGACCAACCTCCCCCCTGGAACCCTCTAATACTTTTGTTGCCTTCCCCAGGGCTTAAAACTTCCCCAGGGCTTAAAACAGCAGAGGGGAGCTCAAGCTCTCTCCCTTTTGCAGTAGTCTTGAATGAAGTCTTCTTTGCCCATTTAGCTTTGTCTGATACAAATTGCTTTGACACAAGACTGGATCACATAAAATAAATGAGAAAGATCAAGCAAACTTTTTTTTTTTTGGTCAACTTTTCCAATAGGAACTCAAGAAAACACATTTCTGGAAATATTCATCATATTCATAATATGGATATTTCTAGAAAGTCATACAAACCTCAACATTAGGATAAAACAAATAGCCTGTTGCCACATAATTATTTGTTGCTTTATCGATATTTAATTTTATTAAAAGGGTGAAACAGAAACATTCACCAAACTGAAAGGAAGCTGAAACTTTATTCCCAAATTTCAATATTCTTTCTTTTTAAAGGGATATCAAACAGTTGATTTCATTTCAGCAGATAGTTTTTTGTCTATCTTTCAAGGAAGCTGTGTCTTGTGCTGTTATTAGTGTAGTGTGAATATACATCACTAAAATGTTAGGCATAGTATCTTTACCAGTGCATATAAGATGGGAAAGAAACTGGCAAAGAAACATACCAAACATTAAAGATCATTTATCTGATAACAAATATTAACTTTTAAATACAGATGATGGAACGGTGCTTTCTACTGTATTAGTATTACAAATTGCCTTTCCAATGCGATGCTTTGATATGCATTTGACATATTTAAAATGTTTATATAGAGTATAACAAATAAATCTATCCCAACAGTTAGACCATATTAACACCATATATTAAATTATAGGTTAAACTAACATATGTTAAATTACAGTAATGAAAAGATCCTCAACTGAAGGAAATCTAAATAAATATGTAGGAAAATAACTAGCCACTGAAATTTTAAATCCGAAGAACACAGCTTGAAGAGTAGAGATACTACTTGATGCTATGTCAAGATGGCTTCAGCAATGAGATCTTCCATGGTTATTTTTTAAATTATAATGAAATTTTACAATGTGTTCTTACAACACCGAAGCTAGAATTTCATGTGCAAATCTCCTCATTCCCTCAGCTGTTAGGAAACATTCAGCTGGGAGCGCTTTCTAAACATCCCTCGACTGGCCTCGGAAAGGCAACAAAAAGGCTGTCTCTTGGCAGAAAAATAAAAAGAAAAGTGATTAGCTTTGATTTCTTTTCACATTTCTACTTATTCTTGCCCCAGATTCTTTAGACTAAAGAAAAAAAATTAACAAGTCACTCTGTAAACAATGTTGAAAGTCCTTAACAATTTCCTCATGTCTGCACAAAGCTCCTGGGGATGAGTTCCAGCTAATAATCTACTCCAATTCATATTCAATTAAACCAATTCATGGCAAGGAAATAAGGAGTCACTGTACAGATTATTTAATTGACCCGTTCCTGAATGTGTAGTTTTTGCACCTGGATCGGTTCAGATGTTCTCATTCCCTGCTCAGCCCTCCCCTCATTTTTCCCTTAAAATTCCTAGCGGTCATGCCTCTGAACTGTTAATCAGTTAGAGCTGTCTGTATGCAAGTAAATCACCCAGTGCGATTGACCAACGGGGAAGAGATTCCGACTCAGGAGCAGACGACGTCTTTCTCTACTGAGCATATCAAACCGGCTGAGAAATTGTAATTTTAGGGGGAAAAAAACACAAATCCCAATCTCTCATTTTCTCCTTCAACATCCTGGTAATTATGACCCATTTTTTGTCTGTCCGTATTAACTAAACCAAGTCAAGGCAAAACATGGTAGGTTTGGGAAACTGGCATTTTATAAATCTCCAGTCCTGTGCTACAAATAGTAAAAACATACACCCTAGAAAACATTTTATGTATTTTTGGAAATCTCTTTTTTTTCATGTTAAGTTCTGTTTAAATGCCTTGGGGAAGAACCACAGGGGAAGAAATGGAGAAACCAAGGAAAAGTAGCCCTGAGAGGCAGAAGGATGTAGTTGATTAAGCCCTGGTTTCATAGTCAGTACAGCAGGGAGTCCGTTCCTAAACTAACAAATTAGTATTATGATCTAGCAAGGCTTGATTGTGAAGTCATAAACTATAGAGTTCTGTAGTGACATTCCACCTCTCACGTGGCTGACTGACTGCAATAGCCCTGCCTCATCCCCTCCCACCTCTTCCCAGCTTCTGAATTTGATTGTTTACACTGCTCTCTCCTAGGAACTAATAGGATGCAAATATTCAAATGTAACTCTTCTGCTAAAAAAGCCTAACACTCCCTATCTTCTGTATTACCTTTTTATTAAAAAAATTTTTTTAATATTTATTTATTTATTTGAGAGAGTGAGCATGCAGGAGCAGGGGGAGGGGCAAAGGAAAAGAGAGAGAGAGAGACTCTCAGGCAGACTCCCTGCTGAGCAGGAAGCCCAATGTGGGGTTCAATCCCACAGCCCTCAGATCATGACCTGAGCCAAAATCAAGAGTTGGATGCTTTACCAGCTGAGTCCTAGGTGTCCCTGTACTGCTTTTTGTAGAACAGGGGCTTCTGCCAGGCTAAGTTCAGTAAGGAAGGAGTGGAGATGCCGCGGGGCAAGCTCTGGGGAAAGAAAGGGAGAGCTAGCTGCCTTTGCTTTGTAACTCACCAGGTTTCAGGTAGAGAACCCAAAAAAGTATCTCATTTGTTATTCATTGGGTTATGGTTCTTTTTAAAGGAATTACCAAATTAGGGGGAAAAACATTTAAAAACATTAAAGAACAAGAAGGAGAATATCTGAAGTGTTTAGCGTAGCAGGCAAGACTAACCTTGGTAAGACTCAAGCCAAAATTCCAAACTTTCTGCTTTAAGCTCTTGGTATACTGAAAGATTTATATTCTCTGAACATGTACTATTCTATCTCTTCTTAGGTGAATGCATTTACACTCCTTCCCCCCAGCTGAATTCCACTTCATCTATTCATTCATGCAGCCACAAATGACTTTTCAAGATGTAATTTATAAAAACAACAAAATAGTCCATACCCTTCCCAAGGTGAATGCACGGTTCTTCCCTATGTCTTTTTGTGTGTTTATAGCAACAGTGCTTAGCGTACCGGAGAGAACACTGCTTAGGATAAGTCCCCCTCAATGCCTCCTGCTCTGTCTTAATCACCTTAACAGGTTCTGGGGTTTTCACATAATGGATAATCGATAATTATTGAATTGAATTTAGCTCAAAGGGTAATTAAATTATCAATTGGACTGATTATAAATTAGAACAGGGTGAAGGATTTTCCAATGTGCTGGCTCATAGGAAGGAAATGCTGCCAATAATCAGGTGAGCACCCAGAGTCCTCATGGAGTCAGGCTCAATGGGCCTGACACAGATGGCGAGGAATCTTTCAGCAGCAGACTGAGAGAGAAGCAGCCTTGGTGACAGTACCAGGATCTTAAAGGGACATTCTACTAGTAAAAGCATCAACTGTTTCTTATAGGGAAGGGAAGGAAGAGCAGTTTGTGTAGATTGCTGTGGTCTCTGGAACTCTCTGGAGAAGCTCCGACTGCAGAGACCCAAGTAGGAAGGTAGGACAGGCCATGCTTATCCAGAAGCTCATACAGAAGAAGGGCAGGGACCTGCATGATAGCCTCCCGCAGGTGGAAAAATGAAGAGAGCCAAAGCTCCTGAACAGGCTGGGCATGGAGGGTGAGCCAGGGCTCTGGGGGAATATGTCAGTGGGATTAAACAGGAGTGTAAATGCTTCGCTTGCGGCTGAACGATAGGATTATAAGAGAGAAAGCAAATGGACTGGTCTTGGGAACATACCATATTATCAGGTTAGGAGTATGGTCTGGGGCTAAGCACTGTGGCATTGACCGCATTAAGAGAGCAAATTCAGATGGAGACGGGGAAGCAGATTTCACCTAAAACCAAACCTCCCATGTGCTTGTGCGGAATCCTTATAGTCACCTCTGACTGGATGCCTTGCTCTCTCAAACCCAGTTCATTTGGGAGCCATCTTCTCACCACTTTCTCTGCTGCCAACCCAAGGCAAATGCCTGCCTCACAACCTGCTCTCCGGGCTTCTGCCATAGACCCTCCACAGGTGATGAACAAAGCAGCAGTCAGAACCACCCTTCTGAATACCCAAATCACACCACCCTCAGCCTCTTCTAATGCAGCAAAACCAAAGCCCTTCTCAGGACTCACAATGCTCACATGCTCCAGCCCTTGGTGTTCTTGACCTCACCTTAGTGCTCTCTCCTTGGTCCTCCTCCCTCCCCTGCCTCTGGCCTCTGACATTTTCAACTCCAACAGGTAAACTCCTTCTCAGGGGTGATTCCTCTCTCCATGGCCTTCTTCCTTCAGTCATGCCAAAGAGTCCTCCTCCTCTCTTTCAACCTTTGCACTGTGTCAACTTCTCCAGTGTGGCATTACCAGGCTACCATATTTTCAGTTAACCTTCCTATGGCCTTTTCTCTCTCTTCCCTCTTTTATTTTTCTCTGTAGAATTATTGCCTGAAAATAATTCCCTTGCAAGACTGAAAGTGCTGCATTTCAGACACTCAAAGCTCATAGCAGGCACTCAATAAATACTTACTGGGATAATGAATGAATGAAAGAAAAGAATGTGTGAATAGAATTACTGAATTTACATTAAATGAATTCAAGACTATGTGGACATTACATTGCAAACTTTGAGAGTATATGTAGAACCAGATATTATCATAAAATCAAACACTGGTCCACAGATGACTGCTTATTAACTACTTTCCCATATGTTAACCATCTTAATAAAGAGATTACTGAACTCTACTTATGATCTTTGAGAACTTGTGAAGAACAACAGGAAATATAAAATAAGGGAAAAAATAACACAAGGTAAAATAAACTGAGGAAAACCTTATGAATGACTCTGAAATGGACTCAGATCCAGAGACAGTGCTCTGTGTTCCATGACTAAGCACACTCCACTGCTCGATCTCCACCTACATTATCCTTGGCCTAAATCCTTCCCTTTTTTTTGGAGCAATTTTAAACTCTACAAATTATAGATAACTCATAGCAATGCAAATACTTCCATTCCACAACCATTTAAAGGGATGTTTTTTGGGATTTCTCTCCCCAAGTTACGATAAGCCAGTTTTACACCTACTCATAATTTATTTCAGCATTATATCCTGCTTATATATGGGTGGTTCTCTGGATACTCTTTTGAACAATTTGTCACATCTTATTAATCCCCTTCTTAATCATACGAACATACTCATTTTCTATCTCTATGAAACACCTAATTATATTATTTTTAAAATTACCTTTGACAGAACTGAGATCTTATCCCATGCCAGGCCCCAACTGACTTAATCCTAACTAAAATACTGTGGAGATACAGAGACTCAGAGTCTTATGTTCCCTGAGCTCACAAAAATGGCATCCTATTTAAGAAAATGAAGAATAAAATATTTTATAAAATGTCAAACATATTATTAAAAGCTAGAGCAGGAAATAGTGATCACTAAAATGGAGCATGTTTCTGGAAAACATTTACAACAGACTTCAATTTACTCTTTTGGGAAGGTTTCCAGACAGGTTGACCATCAGAGTACTGCACATAGCTTGTCAGCAATCCCTTTGTGCCAGCAAGGAAAACAGGACGGGTGTGCAGAAGTTGAGAGGGTAATAGATGTTTCCACTGGTTAGACTTATCAGACCACTTGACAGGGGTTTTAAAGAGGATGTAAAAACCCTAAATAAGAGGTCTTCTAAATAATCAGTGCCATTTCCCTGAACCCTGAGAATCAATGTTTCTTTTGACTTTTTCAAAAGAATTAATTGGAAATCCTGATTTAACATTTAGATGGAAAATCTGTTCTATACAGATTTGTCAGAAGACACAGATTTTGAAGCACGCTTTTTTCCCCTCCAAGTTGATGAATTTTGGTACCCATCACCCTTCATCAAAATTCATTTATAAACTGTTATTTTCCTCATACATAGAAAATCTCAAAAATTACTTAAAAATATAATAAAGCATTTAATCTCTAGTTACTCTTTTGTGCAGCCCAAAATATTGTCTTCTCTAATTTAAAATAAATTGAGTTCTGTTTTTTTATTGCAACTTACGTATAAAGAAGGAAAACATGGAATACAGAGAGGGAGCCTGGGAAGATGGCAGAGTAGGAGGACCTTTAGGTCTCCTTGTTCCATGACCACACTTAGTAACATCCACAGTAGTGCCACCAGCACAGAAAACAAACCAAAGACAGGCAGAAAAGACTCTCCACAGTGAGTCATAGAAAAGAGGTCACATCAAAAACAGTAGGAGGGGTGGAAACCAGTTGGGAACCAAACTTCGGGCCAGACTCACCACAAATAGAGGAACCCCACCAGCAAGGAGGAGGGAGAGGAGCAGACTCCATACCAGGCACACCAGACATGGGGGACCTGCCCTGAAAGGATGAGTCCCCATAACATTTGGTTTTGAAAATCAGTAAGGCTTCATTTCATGAGTTTTTACAATCAGTGGGGCTTAACTCCTGGATTCTTTGAAAATCAGTGGGCTCAGGTCTGGGAGAGCCAGAGGGCTACCGGAAACAGTCCTTGGCCCTAAAGACACAGCATAACAAACAACCGTGCCCACATACAGCATAGAAGCAGCAGTTAGAAAAGCACGTGGGGTTAAATAGGAACGAGATTTATTTACTAATCTCAGAATGTGCCCTAGAAGGGGAGAGATTTTTGGAGACTTCCCCAAGAACAAAAGAGTTGGGCGCACCATTTCTTCTGGGTCACTGCAACCCCAACAGGGGGATTGGGGGCACATATCTTCTTTGACTGCTGGTCTTGCCCACCTAAAAGCCTTTCAAGGGGATGAGAGGCCCCTGTAGATCAATGTCACCACAGCCCTTACAAATAGGCTGCAGGCAGGCACCTGGCCTAACCCAACTATTAAGCCCAAGACAGCCCCAGACTGGTTTGTTGTTGTTGTTGTTGTTGCTGTTTTGACTAATTGACTTTTTTTAAAGAAGTTTTTCTTTTATTCCAATTAGTCAGCATACAGAGTGATAATAGTTTCAGGTGTACAATATAGTGATACAACACTTTCATACTTTACCCAGTGCTCCTCATGACACCTGCACTCTTTAGTCTCCATCACCTATTTAACCCATTCCCTCACCCACCTCCCTTCTCATGAGACTGGCCTCTTAACAACAAAGGAACCAAACCCTGCCCACAACAGGCAAAGTGAGCCATTGCAGCCGACTGGGCTGAAGGCAAATGCAGCTCAACCACTGTAGCAGGGTGCATACAACACTCGTAGAAGACACCTCTGAAGCACCTGCTTCTGGTGAACAGGAGACACTGCACTGCAGGGCACTGTAAGAACCCTTCTTCATAAGGCCACAACTTTCAAGATCAGGAGACATAGCTGAGTTTCTTAAAAGCATAGAAAAAAATACAGAAAATTAAAACAAAAAATGAGCAGATGAAGGGTATGTCCCAAATGAAAGAACAGGTCAAAATTACAGGGAAAGACCTCAATGAAATGGAGATAAGCAATGTGGCTGACAGAGAATTCAAAGTCATGGTCATAAAGATACTTAACTAGACTTGAGAAAGTAATAGAGGGCCTCAGTGAGACCTTCCACAAAGTGATAGAAAATATAAAATAGAACCAATTAGACACGAAGACTTCAATCACTGAAATTAAAAATACACTAGTAGAAATCAATAGTAGATTAGAGGAAGCAGAAGAATGGATCAGTAAGCTGGAAAACAGAATAATTTAAAAGAGCCTAGTTGAACAGCACGCAATAAAAAGAATTATATAAAGAGGGAATAAGTTAAGGAAACTCAGTGCTATCATCAAGCATACTAACATTCAGAGACATAAGAGGAGGAGAAGAGACATAAAAGGAGGCAAAGAATTTATTTGAAGAAATAGTAGTCGAAAATTTCCCTAATGTGGGGGAAGGAAACAGAAATCCAGGTCTAGAAGTCACAGAGAACCCCCAACAAAATCAACCCAAGGAGGTCCACACTCAAGCATGGAATAGTTAAAATGGCAAAAAGTAGTGATAAAGAGATTATTTTTAAAAAGAAGCAATTTAAAAGCAAAAAAAAAAAAAAAAAAAAAAAAAAAAAAAAAAAAAAAAAAAAAACCCAGTTAAAAAAAANTACATACAAGGGAAACCTCATAAGGCTATCAGCTGATTTTTCAGCAGAAACTCTATAAGCCAGAAGAAAGTGGTACGATATATTCAAAGTGCTGGATGGAAAAAAACAAAACAAAATCTGCAATCTAGAATGCTCTATCCAGAAAAGGCATCATTCAGTATGGAAAGAGAGATAAAAGTTTCCTAGACAAATGAAAGTTAAAGGAGCTCATCACTACTAAACAAACCTCATAAGAAACAGTAAAGGGAATTCTTTAAGTGGAATCAAAAGCCATAATCAGGAGTAAGAACATGGGGAAAGGAAAAAAATTCACAAGTAAATGAAAACATAATAAAAGTGGTAGATTAATCATTTACAACACTAGTACAGAGTTTAAAGCACAAAAACATTAAAATCAACTATATCTATAAAAATCAGTGAAGGAATTCACAAACTAAAAGGATGTAAAGTATGACATCATATACATAAAATGTGGGGGAAGGGGATAAAAATGTTGTATTTTTAGAATGAGACCATTAACTTAATATAAACTCTTAAAATAGACACTTGATGGTAACCTATAATAAAAAAAAAAATGGTAACCTATAACAAAAAAACATCCAGTATATCATGAAAGAAAGCCATCAAATGACAAGGGAAGAAAGCAAGAGAAGAAAGGAACAGAGGAGCACTACAAAAACACCACAGAACAAGTAACTAAATGACAATAAGTACATAGATACCAATAATTGCTTTGAATGTAAACAGACTAAATGTTCCAGTCAAAAGATATACAGTGACTGAAGAGATTAAAAAAAAAATCTATATGCTGACTACAAGAGACTCACTTCAAACCTAAAGACACCTGCAGACTGAAAATAAGGGAGTGGGGGAAATATATATATATATATATATATATATATATATATATATATATATATATATCATGCAAATGGGAGTGAAAAGAAAGCTGGAGAAGCAAAACTTATATTGGACAAAATAGATCTCAAAAGAAAGACTGTCACAAGAGACAAAGAAGGGCACTATATAATAATAAAGGGAACAATAACACAGAAAGATATAACAATTGTAAATATTTATGCACCCAACACAGGAGCACCCAAATACATAAAGGAAATATTAACAGACATAAAAGAAGAAATCAATCGTAATACAATAATAGTAGGGACTTTAACACCCCACTTACATCAGTTAATAGATCATCTAACCAAAAAATCAACAAGGAAACAATGGCTTTTTTTTTTTTAAACAATGGCTTTGAATGTCACATCAGATCAGATGGATCTAACAAATATATTCAGAACATTCCATCCTAAAATGGAAGAATACTCATTGATTTCTCAAGTGCACAAGGAATATCCTCCAGAATAGATCAAATGTGAGGCCACAGAACAAGTCTCAACAAATTTAAAAAAAATAATTGAAATCATATTGTTCATCTATTCCAACCACAGCAATATAATGCTGGAAGTCAGCCACAAGAAAAAATCTGGAAAGACCACAAATACATGGAGGATAAACAATATGTTACTAAACAATGACTGAATGAATCAAGAAATCAAAGAATAAATTTAAAAAATACATGGAAACAAATGAAAATTAAAACACAATGGTCCAAAATCTTTGGGATGCTGCAAAAATGGTTCTAGAGGGAAACAATACAGGCTTACCTTGAGAAGTAAGATAGACTCAAAGAAACAACCTAACCTTATACCTAAAGAGCTAGAAAAAGAAGGATAAACAAAGCCTAAAGCCAGGATAAGGAAAGCAATTATAAGATTAGAGCAGAATAAATTAAATAGAGACCAAAGAAACAAGAGATCAATGAAACCAGGAATGGTTCTCTGAAAAGATCAACAAAATTGATAGAATGTTTAGCCTGACTCATTAAGATGAGAGAGAGAGAGAGAATGAGAGAGGGAGAGACACACAGAAAGGACCCAAATAAATAAAATCAAAATAAAAGAGGAGAAATAACAACTGACACCACAGAAATTCAAAGGATTGTAAGAGAACATTATGAAAAAGTATATTTCAGCCACTTGGACAACCTAGAAGTAATGATTAAATTTCAAGAAACATATAACCTCCCAAAACTGAATCAGCAAGAAATAGAAAATTTGTACAGAACAATTACTAGCAATGAAACTGAATCAGTAATTAAACAATTGCTCATAAACAAAAGTTCAGGACCAGATGGCTTCACAGATCAATTCTACCAAACGTTTAAACAGAGTTAATACCTAGTCTTCTCAAACTATTCCAAAACAGACAGAGGGGAAGGAAAGTTTCCAAACTCATTCTACAAAGCTAGCATTGCCCTGATACCAAAACCAGATACGGACCCTATAAAAACAAACCAAACCAAATAGACAAACAAAAAAAAATATAGGCCATTATCTCTGATGAAAATAGATGCAAAATCCTCAACAAAATATTAGCAAACCCAATCCAACAATACATTAAAAAAATCATTCATCACGATCAAGTGGGTTTTATTTCAGCAATGTAAGGGTAGTTAAAAATACACAAATCAATTCACAAATCAATTAACACAATATATCACATCAACAAGAGAAAGGATAAAAAATATGATTATTTCAATAGATACAGAAAAGGCATTTGACAAACTACAGCACCCATTTACGATGAAAACTCTCAATGAAGTAGTTTTAGAGGAAACATACTCAACGTAATAAAGGCCCTCTATATTCAAAAAACACATCTAACATCATATTCAATGATGAAAAGCTGAGAGCTTTTCCTCTAAGATCAGGAATAAGACAAAAATGTTCACTCTCACCAATTTTATTCAACCTAGTACTGAAAGTCTTAGCCACAGCAAGTTGAAGCTGGCCCAAAGCAAGACTGCTGATGGTATTATGGTTACCTATAAAACAGCTATACTAATATATACCTCAAAAGTTGTTGAAGGGATTCAATAATGTCTCTCTCAGCTCTCTCCCCTCTCTGTTCATAAAAATATGAAATTTAAATATTAAAAGGATGGTGTCAACAGGGGCGCCTGCGTAGCGCAGTCGTTAGGCGTCTGCCTTCGGCTCAGGGCGTGATCCCGGCGTTATGGGATCGAGCCCCACATCGGGCTCCTCCACTGGAAGCCTGCTTCTTCCTCTCCCACTCCCCATGCTTGTGTCCCCTCTCTCACTGGCTGTCTCTGTCAAATAAATAAATAAAATATTTTTTAAAAATTAAAAAATAAAAAAAATAAAAGGATGGTGTCCCCAAATTGTGGTAGCTTCATAAATGAAAATCAGCATATACATAAATATACATATATATGTATTTATATTTGTATACATTTATAGATATATGTGCATACATATATAAAATACACAAATTATATTAAATATATTATAAACCTGGTAGCTTGTTGCTTGTTTTCTTTCATCTTGATATATGGTATAATACAGATGTCAACCACATCTGTTTCTTAATATAGAGAACACAGAATTATATATATATATATATGAGATTATATAAATCATATATGGGAATATATCTGATATATATATTATGAATGAAGAGGGAGAGAGAGAATCTCAAGCAGGCTCCATGCCCAGCACAGAACCCAACACAGAGCTTGATCTCGCATCCCTGAGATCATGACTTGAGCCCAAATCAAAAGCGGGACACTTAACTGACTGAGCCACCCAGGAGCCCCTAGACTCAGATTTTATAGAGAAGAAACTTGGGCTCAGGAATAATTACACAGTTTCAGTGATTCTGTAAGCTGTAGAGTATAAAGTGTAATCCAGGTGCAACATTATTTTGGGTTTTTTTTGTTGTTGCTGTTACTGTTGGTTTCATTTTGTAGTTTATTTGAGGATTTTTATAAATTGAATTTTCCATATTGTATAATTAATAAACAAACAAAAGCAGTATATTATTTGGAAAGGTTGTCACTGGAAGAGTGTGATTACATTTATTTAATCATGTGGATTAAACTTATAAATTACATTGACTACTAAAAGTCTCTAGGGTAACCCTTCAATAGAAATATGGTTTGTGGGGCACCTGGTGCCTCAGTCAGTTAAGTGTCTGCCTTTGGCTCAGGTCATGATCTCAAGGTCCTGGGATTGAGTACCCATCTGGCTCACAGCTCAGCGAGGAGCCTGCTTCTCTTTCTGCCTGCTGCTCTCTCTACTTGTGCTGTCTCTCTGTCAAATAAATAAATAAAATCTTAAAAAAAAAAAACCATATGGCTTGGTTCACCAACATAACTCATAATTCAAACTTTTTTTTACAGAAGATGGAAAAATAAAACTCTTAAAAAAGGATACATCGGCATTTTTTGTAATTTCTTAATCACCATTTTAATAGAGACTGGATGCTATTTATCATGTATGTGATATAATACAGAATGTCATGTAAATTTAGAATCATAGGAGCATAGTATTAGTACCTGATGTCATTTGGTTTTTAATTTTGGTAGTTTTAATTACTGATTAAGCTTATTTTGAATGTAGCCGTATCTACTTCAGTTAAAACCATGTATTTTGGAAATGCTTTATCATCTAAACACTGAAAACAATAGAACATTATTGAAACATATTGAAGAAGACACAAACAAATGGAAAGATAGTCCATGCTCATGGACAGGAAGAGTTAATATTGTGAAAGTGTCCATACTACCCAAAGCAATTTACAGATTCAGTGCAAATCCTATCAAAATTCCAAATCCATTTTTCACATAAATAGAACAATCTTAAACTTTATGTTAAACCACCAAAGACCTCAAATAGCCAAAGCCATCTTGAGAAAGATCAAAGCTTTAGGCATCATGCTCCCTGATGTCAAACTATGTTACAGAGCTACAGTAATCAAAACAGCATGGGCTGCCATAAAAATAGACACATAGATCTATCAACAGTATAGAGAACTCAGAAATAAGCCCCATAATTAAGTCAATTAATTTAAGACGGGAGGCAAGAACACACAATGGTGAAATCTTCAGTTAACAGTGCTGGGAAAACCACACATCAAGAACTAAAGCCACAAAACTCCTGGAAGAAAACATAGGCAGTAAGCTCCTTGCCAATGGTCTTAGCAATGTTTTATTTTTTGTTGTTTTTTGGATCTGACACCAAGAGCAAAGGCCACAAAAGGAAAAATAAACAAGTGGGGCACATCCAACTCAAAAATTTCTGCACAGCAAAGGAAAGCATGACCAAAATGAAAAAGTAACTTACTCAGACAAAATACATGAAAATTATATCTCCGGTAAGGGGTTAATACCAAAATATATTTAAGAAACTTAAACAACTCAATACCAAATCAAACAATTCAATTTAAAAAAAAATTGGGCAGAAGACCTGAAAAGACATTTTTTCCAAAGAAGACACCCAGATGGCCAGCAAGCACATAAAAAGACGCTCACCATCACTTACCATCAGGGGAATGCAAATCAAAACTACAATGAGAGATCACCTCACACCTGTCAGAATGGCTAGAATCAAACAGATAACAATTAAGGAGTGTTGACAACGATGTAGAGAAAAGAGGACCCTCATACACTGTTGGTGGAAATGCAAATTGGAGTTGCCAATTTATTATGGAAGAAAGTATGCGCGTTCTTCAAAAAATTGAAAATAGAAAGACCTTACAATCTAGTAATTCTACTTCTAGGTATTTATTGAAAGGAAATGAAAACACTAATTCAAAGATATATGCACCCCCATATTTATGACAGCATTATTTACAATAGCCAAGATATGGAAATAATCTAACTGACTATCAGTGGATGAATGGATAAAGAAAACATACATATGTATATATGTAATGGAATTCTATCCAGCCATAAAGAAAGAATGAAATTTTGCCATTGGTGATGTGGATGGAATTTGAGTGCATTTTGCCAAGTGAAATAATTCAGAAAGAGAAAGATAAATACCCTATATCTTATATATTGTCTCACGGATTTGTAGAGCCTAAAAACAAACAGGGGTGGCTGTTGGGTGGTTCAGGGGGTTGAGCATCAGACTCTTGATTTCCTCTCAGGTCTTGATCTTGGGGTCCTGGTTCTGAGGCCCACCATCTGGCTCCATACTCAGTGGGGTATCTGTTTGGGAATCTCTCCCTTAGCCTCTGCCCCTCCCTGCCTCCCCCATCACCCCCACTCTCTCTCTCTCTTTCAAAATAAATAAATAATTCTTTAAAAAAGAATAAAGACAAACAAAAACCAAGCTCATAGGTACGGAGAACAGACTGGTGGTTGCCAGAGGCAGGGGGTTGTGGGAAGGCAAAATGGGTGAAGGGAGTCAAAACATACAAACTTCCCATTATAAAATAAACAAGTCATGAGGACGTAACATACAGCATGGTGACTGCAGTTAAAAATACTGTATTGCCTTATTGAATACCGCTAAAAGAGTACAGACAGCCTAGAAGTTCTCACCAAAAGGGAAAAATATACTAACAGCATGGTCATGGATGTCAGCTGATTTATTGTGGTGATCAGTTTGCAATATATACAAATATCAAATAATTACATTGTACACCTGAAACTAATGTCTCAATTATGCTTCAAGTTAAAGAGAGAGAGAAAGAGAGAGAGAATTAGCAATTCAAAGTGCAAAAAAGTCCTTAATTCCATTAGCTCTGTGGTCAAATGCCTTAGTTCAAATCCTGACTCACCACTTACTTCATGGACAAGTTTCTTAACTTTGATGCTTCCATGTGTTCATTTTTAAAGGATTAAATGGAATAAACCCTACATGCTTAGAAGAGTCCCTGACACAGGAGCACTCAACAAAAATTTATGCCTCTCTCACCTTGCCTTCCTTAAGGAAACAGAGCCCGAGCCAACACTTAAGGGACAAGGCCTTCGTGGGAAACAAGATCCCAGAGCGTGATGAGTGGAGGTGAAAATGGGACAAGCAGAGGAGCAAGCAACACAGGTGCTGTCCACCCCTATCCCAGCCCACTGGACACACAGGTGCTCTGCTCACCGCAAGTCCTTCCCACAGGCGGGGTGGGGCCACCAGGCCTGGGAACCGTCTGTCCAGGAGAGAAAAGGAGGCCTGTTTTTGGTTCCTGCCTCTCGGTCATCCAAGTTCATCACTGGACACGAGGGTCCTCACACCCTCAGGCTGTGCTCTCGGCAGGTACCTTCGGCTGAGCCAGGCCTGCTTCAGCCTCTAGGGGCTCTGAGTCCCCCACCCTAGGTCCTCATCCCAGGACAGCCAGCCCAGAGCGCGCCAGTGGTGGGGGAGGACCCCAGAGCAGCAGAAGCTTAGGTCACTGGTCATGTCTAGAGTAGGGGACAATGGTGCTGAGGAAAACCAACCAGACAGGCTCAGAAACGTGCGGCAGCTGACAATCACTCTGTCCTTAGCCAATCTCTAGGCAGGCATCTCTAAGCCCTCCAGGCCTGCATCGCCCAGGTTTAGCAAGAAGCCTGTTTACTCAGTTTAGAGAGAGCCCCCTCCCTTGATATCTGATCGCACTGGCCTGCCTGCAGTCAAGAATTCTGCCAAATTGGATTAGCCACCCTGGCCATACCCCTGATATTTCCTTTTAGTAATATCCCATGCACGGGCCTCACCTGCTCCTGGGCCATGAACCCCCACTTGCCCTTGCCACATTCAGAATGGAACTCTGTTTCTAACCTGAGGTCACTTTTCTCTGTCGCAATGGTTCCTGAAGGAAATCCATTTTTACCGCTCTAACTATTTATAGTCTTAGCTGTGGTTCTCTTTAACAGGTATCACATCATGTTACTATCATAACATATTTTTTGAGGAGTTATAATTAACAACTATAACTAAAACACAGCATTGTGTGAATGACCTGAAATTTCTATGAAGGGGTCAGTGACCCTCATTATCCATTGCAATATGTGAAGATCCTATTTAAAGTGATTTCAATCCTCAGAAAGAGTCTAGGCAGTTCAGGAAGCAGCGGCCTGGGTACTTGGAGAGGCACAGAGGTGTGTCTCCAAAGGGCAGAGTGAAACAACACTTACCTAACTACAGATTTGTGTAAAACCATCCTTGTCCAAAATTCTTATTCACTAGAGTTCTGTACTTTATTTTTTTTTTAAAGATTTTATTTATTTATTTGACAGAGAGAGAGACAGCCTGCAAGAGAGGGAACAGAAGCAGGGGGAGTGGGGGAGGAAGAAGCAGGCTCCTAGCAGAGAAGCCTGATGTGGGGCTCGATCCCAGAACGCTGAGATCACGACCTGAGCTGAAGGCAGACGCTTAACGACTGCACCACCCAGGCACCCCTAGAGTTCTGTACTTTATGTGAGAAGTTTTATGAAGGTGCCTGCATATTTACTATGTATTGAATTAAAATTCTTTAGCCAAACCCTTACTTCAAGGGGCCAATTAGCTGTATCACTTAACAGAAATAAAACGAATATTGCAAGCTCGTGATATCTGTGTCCCCACAAATCCATCTGTTGACGCTTACCCGCCCC
>NC_048235.1:2104534-2184134 GCF_002007445.2 Ailuropoda melanoleuca
CTTCCCCCCCCCCCCCCCCCCCGCTGATGGCATTAGGAGGTGAGGCCTCTGGGAGTGATTAGGTGATAGGAGGAGCCCACATGAAAGGCCTCATGCCACTATGAAAGAGACACAACAGAGCTCCTCACCCCTCCACCATGTGCCACTACATGTGGACACAGTAAGAACGGTGCCATCTATGAACAAGGAAGCAGGTTTGCACCACACACTGAATCTGCAGGTGCCTTGATCTTGGAACTTCCCAGCCTCTAGAAGCATGAGAAAAACACATCTATTGCTTACAAGCCAACCAGCCTATGGTATCATCTTCTAGTAACCTAGACAGACTAACTAAAACACAATACCGAACGATGTAAACATGAGACCTCTCATTCTTATGTCTCTGCATCAAAGATGGTAAAATTCCACTCCTGTTGCAGTGACAACACAGGGTTAAGATAAAGCCCTTCTGGTACTAATCACACTTTTAATTTTAGTAAATTGATGCTTTAACATCCACCAAAAGGCCTCTTAGGCGCCTCTAAGCTTATTGTGACTGACTTAGAGATGTCTGGAGCCCTAAGATAGCGGGCAGCTGTGCACTCCAACGGCCCCATTCAACACGGATGGCATGGGAGAACCACCTTCACATACAGCTAGCCCAGCCCAGCCCTTCTGCCATACCTCACCTGTTCCGTCCAGAGAAAACCCTAACAAAGGGACTTGTCCATGGTTCCCTGCTCCCCTCTCGTTCTCTGTCCCATGAGCAACCCCGGGTTTTTATTGAGTGCTGTTTACATTGGCTATGTTAGCCAAGGCTGACATATCTACACCTGTGACCATCCCCACATCTCTATCTGTATCTCTTTTAGTCTCTTCGGCCTGCTAAAACAAAATACCATAGCCCAAGTGGCTTATAAACATGAAGTTACTGCTCACAGCTCTGGAGGATGAAGTCCAAGATCAAAGTGCCAGCCAATTTGACGTCTGGTGAGAGCCCTCTTCCTCGCTAACACTGGAACTGTGCGTGGTGGAAGGGGTGAGCCAGCTCTCTGGAGAATCATTCCAGGGGCACTAATCCCAGTCAGTTAGGCTCTACCCTCATGATCCGATTACCTCCCAAGGCCTCTGCCTCCTAGTACCATTATCTTGGGGAAACACATTCAGACCATAGCAATATCTATATATCTATATCCATATCTATAGCTCTATGTCTACAGTTATAATACTCGATATTCTTGATACATACATTACTTATACATGTGCACGCACATATACACATATAATAAGTGCTTCATCCCAATACCCTAACTCCATGCTGTACAATAAAGGCTATGATAACAATTTTTTTTAATTCTACTTACAATGCATTTTACATGTTTCTTATCAGAATATATGCTTTTTTTTTTTAAGATTTATTTATTTGAGGGGGGGGGCACAGGAAGAGGGTCAGAGAAAGAGGGAGAGAGAGAAAGAATCCTAACCAGACTTCGTGCTGAGCATGCAACCAACCCGGGACTGGATCCCACGACCCTAAAATCATGACCTGAGCTGAAACCAAGAGTCAGTTGCATAACCAACCACACCACCCAGACACCCCTGTGATAGCAATTCTTATGAACACAGTAGACGTCATCAAACCTATAAGGTGGGAAAAAGGACAAAAACCTTTTTTCAGTAGAAAAGCAGCACCGGGTCTCAATTTGTACTTAAACTGTGAGAGTCTGCAGGGGCTTGTGTGCCTGTGGGTGGGATGGTGGAGGAAGGCTCCAGAGCTTAACCCCAGCAGGGCAGAAAGTGGGAGACACAGCAGGGCAGGGCAGGGCAGCCAGGCCAGCCTGTCCGCCAAGTTCTGCTGCTCCGGAGACCCGTGAGCAGGATCCCATCCTCGGTGCTCTGTTGACGCCTGAAGTATGGGTGGCTTTGCCTGGGTTCAGGGTTTCTGTCCCTTCCTGGACAAGTTTTAGAGGACCTGGCCAGTCATGAAGTCCTGAAGACAGAAGCCCTCCTCACTTGGTAGCTGAGACACCAAACCCGTAAACCTCACAGTCTCATCTGTGACAGAGAATAAACCTGCCACCTGCCCAAAGTGTTCCCAGCACACAACTGGTGTCCAATAAATATCCATTCATTTCTTTCATCCACCACATACAAAACCATTAAGTGCAAGTTCTGTCACCGTTCAGCCACTCCCATCCATGTCACACACCATGGCAACCTAGTTTTAACAAACGTTATGGGGCCATAAACCTACTCCCAGGAGTGCTCCCATCCACAAGCCTCATACCTACCATCTAGCACCACGGGTGAGAGAGTCCCTTCCTTTGCTTCTTTTTCTCTTTTTCTATTCTCCCACTAGCCAAACAATTCACTTAATTTTAATACCTAAACACTTCTTTAGAGAAGCTTATTTCCTGATTTACTCCTAAAGTTAAAAATAGTAAAAAGGAACTCAAGTCCACATGAAGTGCCTCCCTTGACAATGTAATTCATTTTGACATCTTCTAAGTTGCGAGAAATAGTAAGATTTGAAACATAAGTTCAAAATATTGAACTCTACCGTAAAGCTGAATATTGTATCAATATTCAATAAGTGACAAAATGCTTCTGATGAAAAATCGAATCAATTATTTTTGGCGTTAGAACTTCCCTTTCGAATACCCTGAAAAAGTCATATGTATAAAGCAAAGACAAAACTCAATGGACTGCCTTCTGTTTTATTTACCAATATCGATTACCACAAAGAGGGTCATCAGTGAGGCATAAAAATTCAATCGGCAGAGTGTAATATGCTGCCTCTGAGCAGACCGCCTAACTCTCCAAAGGAGTGATTTTACGTGGCCGTGGGAAGGTGCAGCTTGCCTGTGAAGCTTTGTGAACAGTCTCTGGAGAATCAGGTTAATACACTTTCTCCACTTTAACATCACAGGCTGGCTTTTGAAAACACTGCGGACTTGAAAGGGCAGATGCGAACTCCCTTTAGTTGCCCGCAGATAGGAAGTGATGTGCTTACCTTCCCTAGACCTCTGCCTGCTTGTCAGGCACAAGGGGCTAAGCCCCACCTACGGCACCCTCGGGATGTGGGGGTGCTAGTGTACGTGAGACACAAGCAGCATGGCAGACGCTCCGTGCATGTCATTTGGGTTTTGAAATCTTCAAAGAAATAAGAAGGGCAGAGTAAAAGTCTTTTTCTGGCATACAGAAAATGCAGGATTCTGGAATATCTAGAGGCTTCGAGGATTCATGAAGTAATGCAATGATAATGAAGCCACGACCCTGAAATGAGTGCAGAGCCCTGGGACGGTGCCCTTGGAATTATAGATCAGCATTACCAATGTATCTTCTCCTTAGTACACCAAGGTTCTGCTTGCCCATGTTTGTTTTGTCTTTGGTAAACACAAAAAGGGCGTTTGCTACAATTGAACCACTGCACTTTGCTCCCTGCGTCTAGTCACAAAACCAAGTAGCTCAGGTGGGTACAACCTTCCCTGTAGTAACTCAGCAGGGAAACCATTCAAAAACCCCCAAAGACCCCCAAACCCAAACTAGTATGTTTAGTGCAACTTTGCATACTATCAAAATAATAAAGACGTGAATGGATGCCCCAAACCTTCTACATACCTTCCCTTCTTATTCATTACAGGTTTCACTTCCACAGTGCAAAGAACGTAATTTTTTTTCCCAAAAATTTTGGCCACTGCTTCTCAAACTGATTTTCCAAATTCAAATACAGCAACTATCTACATCCCATTTGGTTAAAGTCCCTCTCTTTCTTTTTAATATAAATGCTTTTAAGAATCTTCTGTGTGTGGAGGAATTGTGACTCATGTCAGATTTTCTAAACACGCTTTTTTTTTTTTTCCCACATCGATACAAAGCATCAAACACTGATCCAGAATTTGCACGTAAATTCTTGGATGCATTTAAGCCGAATCATCTTGTGAACTTGGCAGAGTCAGAGGCCTTTAAAGAGGACAGGCAGCTGATACTCAAGGAGGGGCTTAGTGGTCTGAGCTGCCATCCTCGTAGCAGAGGGAGATGCACATTAGGGGCGTGGGTGCCCCAGAGAACAACCCTCAGGGGACTGACCCTCACTTCTCCTAAAAGTGACTTCTCACCTTCTCTTATATGGATATACAATTTGTCCAGGAAATGTGAGTCATACGAATATTAACAGGGATCATTTAAGAAGAGGTTTCAAGTTTGAGTTTTTGAGAAGGCTTGGTTTGCTCTTAATCTTACTGTATGAAGAGGAAGGACACATTATGACAATACAACTCTTCCAATCTTGGAAACATTCACAAAATCCGTAAGTAGTAGCAACAGAGCATCTCACAAACAGTAACAGGAAAAGAAACAAAAAGACAAGTGACAGGAACATCTGTGATTTCCCCCAAGTATCTTTTCTAAAGAGCTAGATGAATAGAAACCCGAAAGGTGGAGAAATCGGAGATTACAGACGCCCCAGAGGACATTTCCCTCTCTTTGGGTCCAGAAGGGAAAGGAACAAACACCCACAGTGGAAAAGGGGCTGTGAGAGCTGCTATGCCCCTGCGAATCTACGTTTTCTCCGACTTGCCTAATACCATGAAAGGGAATGCACTGTCCTCTCATGAAAAATGCAGGAGGAAATCATGCTGCAAGAAAAAGCAGGTCTCCTCAGTCTAGTCCAGGCTCACCACTAACCCCCAGAATGAATTTGCACAGATCACTTAACCTCTTTGTCTCTGCCCCTTAGAGAGACTGGTTCACCTGTTCTCTGAGAAAATTACTTTCCTCACTAGAATATTTGAGTCTTAATTGAAGTTTGTAAAGCACTGTGACATCCTTATTTCAAGTATATTGCAAGCGTAACCTTCGCTCTGATAAGGAAACAGGGGCCACGTGGAGATTTATCCGACATCTAGACACTCAGCCTGGGTGAAAACCTTGTCTCCTCCATTTCGCCCGATGCTCCAGATGGAAGCCGGTCACAGCGCGCAGGGGGTAGCCGTGCACCATAAATGCAGACTGCGACAGAGACAAACCTTTATGTACTTCTGCCAAACACACGTGCCCTCGCTACCTGCCGTGGGGTCCCTGTGCAGGTATGTGTCCATCTGGGGGGACAACCTGATATAGAAGCAACTTTTGAGATTTCAAAATGCACTGCATTAGGTGTTAATGAAAGGGCCCACCAACCAAGCAATCCTAAGCCAGGTTTCTTAAGGTTGATTGAAACTCTGGGTCCTCTCACACTCTTGTCACTACAACCGAGATCACTTGTTACGTGTCTAGATTTCCGGGACAAACGGCTGTCTCTGAGTCAGGGTCTTGTTAGGGACTGGACCCAGAAATCTGCATTTAAACTGCATTTTCAGGTGATTTTTTTTTCTTGCATTGACTTGTAAAAACCTTAAGAATAAAACACATTAAGATTTTATTTATTTATCTGACAGAGAGAGCACAAAGCAGGGGAAGGAGCAGAGGGAGAGGGAGAAGCAGACTCCCCACTAAGCACGGACCATGAGGACACAGGTTTCAATCCCAGGACCCCAAGATCATGACCTGAGTGGAAGGCAGAAGCTTAATGGACTGAGCTCCCAGATGCACATTTTTTTTTTCTCTCTTTCTCCCTTACCCCCAAGCAGTGACTACAGACACACACACACACACACACACACACACACACGCGCGCGCGCGCGCGCACACACGGATACTTGCTATGGATGAACGGTGTGTCCCCACAACGTTTATATGCTAAAACGTAACCCATGAAGTGATGGTGTTAGGAGGTGGGTCTTTGGGAGGTGATGAGGTCATGATGGGATTAGTGCCATTATAGGAGACCCCATAGAGTTCCTCACCCTCCACCATGTGAGGGCACGGCAAGAAGACATCATCCATGAACCAGGAAGCCCTCACCTGGACACCTTGATCCTGGACTTTCCAGCCTCCATCAATGTGAAAAATAAGTTTCCGTTGTTTATAAGACACCCAGGTTATGGCATTTTGTTAAAGCAGCCCAAACAGACTAGGGATATATCTATCTATATAAACATATATAGATATATATATGCACACACACATATATATTCATATATATATATATATATATATATATATTATACCTCCTAAATAAGAAACTATCTCCACTTTAGCCTTATTTATAACATTATAGTGAGCTTCTAGAGGCATCGGAGATACACACATGAGATTCAGTACAATTATCAACTCCAGATTATCATCACTTATGCTTATCTAGTCCTACCTTCTTAGCAGTAGTTAGGGGCTTACGAACAACAAAGTCCAAATTTAGATTTGTATGTGTCTACGTGCATTTCCCCATTTGTGCCAGCCCAATGGGAGTCACAATGCATTTTTTCATTTTTTATGGGCACCAAGAATAATACATTAAGGTCTATGGCTTCATTACCTGAAAGAGTTATTTCAATACATAGAAATGAAAAATCTCAATGATAAGAAAACACTGGGTCATAATTTAATTGGCAATATTTTTCCTTTCCTGGGGGTGGTAAAATAATGATGTATTTTGGGTTAGAAGACATCTTAGCTTTGATCAAATATCTTAACCATTAGCTCTTAAAGAAAGAAGAATTAGCCTCTTTTTATCTGGCAAAGTACTACGCTAAAACTTTTCATGTGTTATCACATCTGATACTTACAAATAAGCTTTAACAAGTGAGGAAGGGGAGGAAGTTAAGTATCCAGGACAACAGGGCTTGTAAATGTTGCAATTCAAGTATTGGCAGATCTATCTGGCTTTCCACATAGTAAACTCTCTCTTTGTGCTTAACTGCGTGTATACTAACAGCTGTGCCCACGTTACGCTAGGCACTGTTCTAAACACCTGACGGGATTAACAAACTTGACTTTTAGCAATCCTTATTACCCCCATTTTAGAAGTGAGGAAATTATGCCACAAAAAGATGAATTCGCACAATGTGGCACATGGTTTGGAAATTCCAAAACGCTGTAGGTTCTCGAATCTATACTTAGTCGGTATGCAATACTACCTTCATCAGTGTAGGTTTTTCCAGAGATTCAACTTGTGTCTCGAAAGATCACTCCATGGGCAGCTTTGTTACCGTGCACGGTAATAGTCTGATATGAAGCTAGCCACAGTCTAACTCTGCAACCTCTTTTTTTAAACTTTCATCCAATGGGTGACAGTATCAAGCATGTACATGACATTTACCAAATAATATATTTCCAGTAAATTTTAATAGTGACATAATCTATAATAATAGTGCAATAATATAACATTATAATATAGCAATATAATAAATAATAGCAAAAATAATAGAGTCTCATGCTCTAGCAACTGAGCTAGCTGGGCACCCAATAAAGGCAAAACTAATAATCAAGTTAGATAGGAAAATATTTTCCCAGTAAATACATATTCCAATTAACATTGCTTTATTTTCTAAAGGTCATCACATGAAAAGATAAAAACAATTAATTGCTATTTAAAAATGCTTATTATTTAATATAACACAATTCTAGTTTAAAATGCTCAGGTAAGAAAATATGATCATGAGAATTATATGCAACAAAGATAGTAAAACCAATGGTGGTTTTCTTTCATGAATATTAAAAACATTTTGTTGATGCATTTTCAAGAGAAACATAGGTGAAGACTAAAACAAAGAAACATGATTAATGAGCTGAGGGACACATTTAATACATTTTTATATGAAAACAAGCTGATTTGGTTGTCATGGAGAAAGAGAGAGAAAGGTTCAAAAAGTTCCAGGAGATAAGCCTGGAAAATATTAATAATGAATAACTGCTCTGTCATTTAATTTTTCAATAATATCATTGTGTGGTTTGTGAGCATTTCCAATAACTTCAGAAAAATGTCAAAAATATTGTCTGGGCATGTTATAATTATCTGAATAAAAAGAAAGTAAACTGAAGTGATCTGTTTATTCAAACAAAGAATCATGACTGACTTAGCTGTGTTTTGGGGTTTTGTTTTGTTCTGTTTCTCATTAAATGTTCTACAGTTTACGAGGGATGCATATTTCTAGCGGTTGCACACCTTTGCCCCAGGATACACTCAAGTTCAAGTCATGGGGCTACACTGTGCATTTTCCGTACCTGTCAAGGGATGTCTTAGCATCAGTCTGGGAATAATAGGATTTCTGTTAAATCGGAAAATGAAGTCAAGGGAGGCTGGGAGGATTTGCAGACGGCCCTCACTTACACCCAGAGAGATTGGACTTGGCTAAGATAACTTGAAAGAACTATTGCTTTTTCATATGATTATTTTCCATAATTCTATGGAAAAACTTTTCTATTAAAAAGGTGGGTTTTTTTTATTTGTTTTGTTTTGTTTTTGCTTCTTTTGTCCTGTTAAATTTGCGGTCTAAATTCAATGGAATTTTAAAGATTTTAATACTGGGTAAGAAAAAAGAAAAACAGAGAAAGGTGGTTACTTACAATATACAGAATATATTCCTTACAGAATAGTCTCTCTATCACTAACTGTATTAACCCAGGAAAGATGAGTGTTTGGGGTTTTCTTTATTTTTGCACAGGGATGATTTGGAGGAGGCACAATACAGAATAAAGGGTTTCTAAACAAGCTTTTTCAGTCCTTCTCACAGCATCCTACCTTCAGAGTAATACCAAAGAAGTGATTCCTGGTGCACTCACTCAGTCACTGACGGCGAGGACGTGCCAGCCGCTATGACAGGCGCTAGAGAGGAAGACGGCATCAGAGCTTCCTTACGCAGCTCTAGGCTTGGCAGATGGTCGAAGCAACCTCATGTTGTATGAGTTCTTGTTTCTCCTTTTTCTACTCATTTCTATACAGAGAGATGGTCCATATGGAGAATGGAGATTTTTTCCAAATACGTTTTAGACACGGACTAAGCATTTTTCCTTTAGATTTCTTCTGTTCTATAGAAGAGCCAGCGTCCTTAACAGCTCTTGACCACTAGGATCCCGGCCATAACCTCTGAGAAAGGGATCCCCAGAGCCCCTGGAACTGCCGGCGAAAGAGCAGAACACTGCCACGTTTAAATGAGCATGGACTATCTCTCACAAACTGAGAAGCCACCATGATTTAGAAATTAATCAATTACAGGGGTGCCTGGGTGGCACAGCAGTTAAGCGTCTGCCTTCGGCTCAGGGCGTGATCCTGGCGTTATGGGATCGAGCCCCACATCAGGCTCCTCTGCTATGAGCCTGCTTCTTCCTCTCCCACTCCCCCTGCTTGTGTTCCCTCTCTCGCTGGCTGTCTCTCTCTCTGTCAAATAAATAAATAAAATCTTTAAAAGAAATTAATCAATTACAAAAAACTGATCTACTCCAGCTGGTATTTTTTCCAACCGAACTTCTCTGTCTGTCCTAACTTTAATTTCTCATGTGGGCTTGCACCAAAGGAAAGAGTTGTCCTGTCTGTGAAGCCTGAGCCTATGGCTTTCATGCTGAGTCGATGCTAGGGAAGAGGAGCACACCCTGCAGACCTGTTTCCTGGCTTGGCTGAAATCCTGGTTCAGTTCCTAATCTTAACATCGATTGTCAGTTAACAGAATTTAATATTCTCATAAGCTTTCTCTTGCCTCCCCTCCCCTTGGATGGTTAAACTGGAAAATTTCTCATGTTTTATTCTGCCAGGGTTGACCTTCTATGCCACAGTACAGCCCAGATTAATTAGGTGGGTGAAAATCAATGTGATAATTAGCAATTTAAAAAATAAGACACACTCCCAATCCTGAGAAGTTCAATGGCTTCAGTTTTCCAAATGCTGGAGGGATGGGTGCATATACGCATGTATGCGGGATCACACTCTTGCTGGTCATAAAAGAAAAAAAATGAATTCTGAAATGTGGCAAAATACAGACACAGATGTCAAAACTCTCCTCATAGTGACATCCCTCCCTGACCAGACAGTAAGAAATTGACTTCCTGCCTGGTGGGAACTTTTTTCCAAGTTCTTTTATGGCCACAAAATTCATCTTCCTGATATTAACAGACATTAGAAGATCTGCTTATAAATTACTTCATATGAAATAGCAATTATTTGTTTCTAGCAATCTGGATTTGGCTGAGAAATAATAATAATATGTAAGTATTAAAATTACATTTCTCTCTTATACACACATTTGCACACAAACATATAGACACACGGGGATTTTTTTTTTTCCATTAAAAAAGAATGGTCACTTACTATGGTTTTGCTGGGTGTGTTACAGGTGTTTATAACACCCTCTCATGTTTACTTCCAGGAATAATAGAAAAAATATAATAATTATACTCAATCATGGTATAATTATACCCTATCTTATATTTTCAAAGTTTTCTTCTTTCATATTGATTTAGATTCTTAAAAATAATTATGATCTTATGTTTTTACACGTGTTCACCATTAACATCTGTTTGGAAGTAAGAATAAAAGCTTACCAATACATAATCAGTCATTCCTTCCAGGACTTTATTAGGATAAATACAACTCAGTGATCTAAACTTTGTGAAGTAAACAGAGACTAGGAACCTGCAGCTTAGACTTTGTGAAATTAGGAAAAATGAGATATGAAGCACGAGGTACAAGGAAAATGTCACTTGAGGAAGAAAGCAATCCCCTGATACAAAGAACCAAAATGATAGATGATCCTGAAAACTTCCTCTGCTCTAATGAAAAGATGTGAGCAAATGTTCTACCTGCTTATTGTTGTTAATTACACATGAAGTTTATGACACTGCATTTAAGACCAAACTGGAGAAGAGGGAATTATCATTCCATTAAAGCTTGTCAGGGAGACAGAGTCTTAACAGTTACTCATAAGAGGCGCCCACAGCTGACAGCGCCCCGAACTTCATTTTCAATACCTTCGCTGTGGAGGTGTTGAGGCCACAGGAAACACCACGGAAGGGAATTTTCATGTATTTCCTACTCTAATTTAAGTTGGATACTCTTTTGTCATTTTAGCCTCAAGGAAGATCATATAAGGAACTATTTTAACAATGTGTAATAAAGATGGGTGTTTTCCAAATTAAAATAAAAATAAGGCAAAAATCCTGATTTTGTTTTAAAAAGGATTTTTGGTAATTAAATCAATTTTTAAAATGTTCCTAAAGTACCGTTCAGAGGCTATAAAAATAACTATACTCAGTCTAACTGCCTTAATTACCTAAAAGGATTCATGTCCTCAATGTACTTACGAAAAATTAATTAACTTATGCAAGATAGAGATAGCAAGGCTAAGCATACCTTTCTTTCCATTTATCTGTACAGAGCCTTGATGTTGGGAGGATCTAAGTGGAAAGAAAATAAAATGAAAAATAGGAGGCCCTGTGGATTGCAGGGCCTTGTTAAGGTGCTTACTTAATACGACCAAAAAATTGAACCCAGACAATATATCTGCAGATTTGATACTTTTGATAACTACCCTGTAACACATGCCAACTGTAGCAAAATAGCTCCTTTTATCCTCTAAAAATAGAGAGCAAAGCGTTACATAATCACACTGGGATGGAAAGGGTTGATCTCTGAGGCTCTCTCAGTGTCCCAGCACCAAAACGGGACCCTGCCATTTGTGACAGCACGGATGACCCTGGATAACATTACGCTAAATGAAATAAAGCAGACGCACAGACACTCACACTGCATGACCCCCGTGACTGGTGGAATCAGAAATAGTCTACCTAAAGGAGTGGAGGGTGGAATGGTGGTTGCCAGGGCTCTGGAGGTGGGGGAAATGGGAGGATGTTAGCCAACGGGTAGAAATTTCCATGATAAGATGGATAAGTGCTGTAGATCTAATATAAAGCATGGTGACCACAGTTAATATTATATTGTACACTGGAAATTTGCTAAAAGAGTTGATACACAGTGTTCCCACCACAAAGTAAATAAATAAAAACAAATGACTACGTAATGGGATAGATTTGTTAATTAACTTGATTGTGGTAATCATTTTGCAATGTATACATATACCAAAATATCACATTGCACACCTTAAGTAAATACAATTTTTACTTGTCAAGAATATCTCACTGAAGCTGGAGGAAAAAAATAAAATAAAATTGGACCTAAGAAATCATCAATAGCAAGCCTCCTGTATATCCAGCTAGGATGTATTATATTATGCTTACATATTTTCTCTCTGCAAATTCCTTTCTGCAAAAGAATCCCAGATCCTTTATCCTTATGATAAAATAATACAAATATTTCATATAGAGTTTACATGCCTTAAATAATTACTTAATTAAATACTCCAAAATTTTTTCTACTGAAGGAGCCCTCATGTTTAGAAGAACAAGAATGTAGCTGCAGGAGGCCTGGGAAAATATTCTAAAAATTGAATTTATAAGGAAAAAGTTTTTTTGTGTGTGTGTGTTTGGTGTTTACTGAAACACACCTGCGTCTATTTGGCATTCATTTCCATCAAAGAGCTTTATCATTCTCCAAAATGATGCTCAAAACTTTCATTTGCTGGAAAATTGTAAAACAGGAACATCATATACCCTGATAACGAGAGGATACTGTGCCAACTGTCTTGAAAATGACTCCCAGTATTGTATGGTGGATGGACGATTCAGGCACTGCCCTTCTTGGTCCCACTTCCTGGGATCTACATCCTTCCCTTTACTATGGGCATGAGCATGACTTGTGACTTGTACCAAATCAACAGAACACAGCCCAGATGCTGGGATATGTGTACTTACCTTGACTGCACACTAAGACTGCAGCCCCCTTGCTGGCACACGCCCTTGCTGGCTTTGGAGGAACATGGCGCCATGCTGTGGGCTGCCTGTGCCGTGAGCCCCAGTTGGCCAGGACTTGGGCACTGAGGGCCAACAAAAAAAAATCATGAAGCCCTGTGACTGAAAGGAACTTAATCCTGCCAATAAAAGCTGATCCTTCTTTAGCTGAGCCTCACATGAGACCACAGGCCCGCTAACTCTTTGCTGTCTTGGGGGCCCTTAGTAGAAGACCCAGCTAAGCTGCGCCTAGATGCCTGACCCATGGAGACGGGGTAATTTTAAGCCTCTGTGTTAGTGGTCAGTTGTTAAGTAGCAACACTAAACTAATGCAGATTGCCTTTGCCTCAAATTTCCAAAGCCTTTCTTCCCACGGCAATCCCAACAGGCCGTTATCTTAATGAGCACAATGCCATTCCTTCTGTTCTCCTGCTTAATTTCTAAGGAATAAAATATGTATTGCAAACCAGTCCAAACTCTTACCGGTTTGAATTTTTAATTCTATTTTTTTGTACTGCAAACTAGTAATTCCTTTTAATAATTTTAGATTATGTATTCATCAATCACAGTTTAAACACTGCTATGTTCTGTGAACTAGATGTTCTGTGCACTAGATGGTGAGGATATGAGATGTGTAACTCTGCTCATAATTCCTCTCTTAAAGGAGATCACAGACAATGGAAGGAAACAAATAATGCTTTAAATCAAGTGGGAACAATGCCTATTTGACACATGCACTCATTTCTATGGAGGTAACAAAGAAGCAGACAGGAGAAGCCCCACTGCAGACGGGACCAGACGTGGCACTGCAGAGAACAGAGGCTCTGGAGCAGGACTCCTGTGGGTGAAAGCCTGACTGTGTCATCACCTAGCTGAATGATGCTGGGTACAGGAATTCAATTCCCTGAGTCTCTATTTCCTCTAAGATGAAACTGGAAAAAAACACTATCCCTTCCTTTATAGTGTTGTAGCAAACAAGTTAATATTCATGGATGGCTGGCATGACCGTAACTTATCACAGGAGCGGTTCAGGAAGATCTCCCATGGAAGAAACTCCAGGGCTGGGTTGTGACCGCAGCAGCCAGGTCGCAGGCGCGGGGTGGACTGAGGCTCGGAGCAGCAGGGACCTGCGCAGAGCGCAGGGGTGTGGAGACTGCCGGTGAGCAGGTGGTTAGAAATGAGCCTGGAGGGGCGCCTGGGTGCACAGCGGTTTAGCGTCTGCCTTTGGCTCAGGGCGTGATCCCGGCGTTATGGGTTCAAGCCCCACATCAGGCTCCTCCACTATGAGCCTGCTTCTTCCTCTCCCACTCCCCCTGCTTGTGTTCCCTCTCTCGCTGGCTGTCTCTCTGTCAAATAAATAAATAAAATCTTTAAATAATAATAATAATAATAATAATGATAGGTGAACGGGTCAACAGACCATGGTACATCTTCTAGTGGAATACCATTCAGCTAAAACAAGAAAGAGCTATCACACCACAGAAAAACAAGAAAGGGTCTTAAATGCATTATGCTAAGTGAAAGAAGCTAGTATGTATGATTCCAATTATATGCTATTCTGGAAGGGCCGAAACCACAGAAAGGTGAGTTCAAGTTTTATCTCACAGCTCACGCTTTCCTATTGCGATGCCATCGGCATGTAACACGGTGTAAGTCTGAGCTGTGCAAAATGTTGGTTTGCATGTATATATTGCAATTTGAAGGAGTCCCTTCCTTTTTAACTGATTCTGATAATTGCAATATTGACCATCCTACATTTGCTTCTATTTTATTTTTAGAAGATAAAAAATAACCATTCTTAATAGAATACTTAAACATTTTCATTTAATTATACACACTAAGCACTGTATTGCTTTTGGAATTATCTTTAACCAAAAGCAAAAGACAGTCGGAAGGTAACAAGATTTTGAAAATAAGATACCGCAGGTAGACCCCCAAACCCTGCTGAAGAACATAAGTGCCCTTCAGGTACATCTAGAACCCTTTTCCACAGAGCTGTGAATCCTTATTCAAGACTACACAGTGATTTGGTCCAATTCCTGCCATAGCTCATGCTTTGCTATTGAGAACATGCTTGAAAAATACATTTTTCATTAACATGGGCCTCTGCTATCAATTAGATAGAAAAAAATGTCATAGACAGTGAAGATTCTGATTAAAAATTGATTTTGGTCTAGTTAAGGCTCCGATCTGAAGATCAAAGTTGTGTCAGGATAAAGGCTAAAAGAGAAAGGGATCGACATCAAATGTTTTAGCCCTGAGGTTAATACATTTGCTTCTAGAACCACACTGAACCACCCATTGTAAGGAAGAAGCTTGTTTGGTACTGTAAGAAGGCTGTAGATTTTTTTAAGGGCAAAGTATTTCTTGGCTACAGGCAGTAATAATTATATATCTACATTTGAAGGGCAAAGATATTATGGATAAAAAGAGTTTAGAATTCCTTTAACAAATAATTGTCAACCTAGAACTCTTTGAGTGTGTGTGAGCACGCGTGTGTGTGTGTGCACGTGCACGTGCGTGTGTGTGTGTGTTCATCACTAACTATTCCCCTAAGGACAGTTGTTAGTCTGTTGGGGTGTCACTACCTGATACAAATACCTTTCAAAATCCGTGATTATCCTCTCAAATATTAACACAAATAGACTTCACTATATCACAAAGATCGTGTTTACTGAGCTAAGGTGGAACCACTACATGACATCTCAGGATAGTACAAGTTTTATATGTAGTTACAACTGTGTCTCATCTCATATGCAGGGGCAATGACCTAGAAATGCAAATGTTAGACAGTAAATACTGACTTAATTTTTAACAATTATTTGGTAATAAAAAGACCAACTTGATCCTATTCAACCCCTTCAATTAAGTATACCCACCCTCTAAGCATCTACAGACGAAATAGAAGAGAACCAAAGATCAGAGCCTATGGGGGCGGAAAGTGAACTGCCTTACTGGGTCCTGCATCATCACTTGAAGCTTCCAGATGGACATTCTGGAAAACGGATGGTCAGGGAGAGCAGAGAACATCAGAGAATGGAGTCCAGGAGGGAAAACCACATCATGTTTCTAAAACCAATATTCTTGTCAGCAAAAAATGTGAAGAAACCAACTCTAATAAGCTTCTCAGCTAAATATAGATTTCAACGTAAATTTAACAAACATAAAGAAGAAATGTCATTTCTTCTATTCTAATAATTTTGTATGCACAAATGCATAGGTTCCTAGTTACATGATGAATTGCCCAATGAAATTTAAGACTTTCCAAAGTGAAATATGAATAGCTTTTATATTTTAATATTCACAAGTCAGCTTTGCTAAGACTAGTTTGTAGCATATGTTACTTTAAAACATTACTATCTTTTGAAGACAGGCCGTCTGAATTTTATCAAAATACATTATTCCCATCTACTAAATATTACTGGAGATTTACCTAGGCTATGGTTTTAAAAAGATTTCAAGGCAGTGAAACTCCACAAACTGCCTTAAAATACAAGTTTGAAAAGAAAGTTTACTTTATCCACATTCACATTACTTGGAATCTTTGCTGCTATTCTTATCATGTAAAAAATTAATTTGTTGAATCACAATCAGTGGAGTTAAAATATGCAAAAATGGTGGCATATGTTGTCTTGTTGATTACCTATTCTCTATGGTGAATATATCCTTTTTATAATTTTGAGGAAAATAGCCTATGAAAATGAATAAATTAGGAAAGACAGAGTAGGTAGCAATTCTACCTGAAATAGGAAAAGAAAAGCCCCAAATACTCATTGTTCAGCGTGAATTGAAAGAAAAAAATTGCAAACGCAGGAATATCCGTGATTAAGATTGGAAGGCATCAGAAAAAGTGGAGAAATGAAGGCTGGAATTGCCAAAGAGAAAACAGAGTGATACAGGAGCAAGAAACCAGTAACGACGTGACAGTAAAGCACTGGGGACAAACAGGAAATAAAATAGACCCGGTCTGCTCCTTAGCCATGCTTCTGAACACGCGAGCCATAGGGGGTGTTCATGTAAATACATTAACGAGAAATTGTGATTTCTCTCATACTTAGCATTACCACAGATTTCACAAGAACTGCCTGGAAATTTTAATAAAAACATGAATAGAAGGATAATACTTCAAAAGTTATTACAGAAGTCATAAAAATTTGACAAAGATGAACTGATTTTTCTTTGAAAACAGCAAACAGGCACTAAAGCATCTGTACAATATATCAACCCAGTGCCCCGAGTTTGCATGGGGACTGTGTACCGAACACGGCTTTCTCAGCTGTTCCCAGCCTGAGTCCCCACCTGCCCCTGCCCCTCACCCCCTCCGCGAGGTGGGGTTTCTCAAGCAGTGTTCCCTCTCCCGGTGTGGTGTGGATTCCCCTGCTTCTGGCTGTGCACGAGGGCTCATTGATTTAGTGTGCCCTTGCATGTGAAGGGGTGTGTGTCTGCATGCATGTATGCGTGCTGCAGGTGGAAATCCGTCTCCTCCCCAAAATACACTGAGGTCCCTGACCCCGGCACCTCACGTGTGGCCTCATATGCAAATAGGGTCACTGCAGATGTGGTTCCAAAGAGGTCCTGCAGAATTAAGGTGGGACTTAATCCAGTGTTCTTCAGAGGAAACAGAAATGAGGACAGAGACACACACTTAGGGGGAAAAGCCACATAAAGGAGGCAGACATGGGAGTGATGTCCCCAGAAGCCAAGGGAAATCACGATGACCGGCTGTGAGCCAGGGGCAGGGGAGGAAAGATGTTCTCCCAGAGTCACCAGCGGGAGGGAGGTCCTGCCCACATCGTGATCTCAGACTTCTGGCCTCCAGACTGCATGAGACCACCTTTCTATGTTAGGCCACACAGTTTGTGGTCCTTTGTATGGCAGCCCCGTGAAATTCATACTGCTGGCTTGTCATTCCTTCCTCATCCATTCGTTCATTCATTCACTTCGCTATTTATGGCAGGAGCCCCAGGACAGGAGGAGGGCAGGTCCAGGCCATCCAGCCCGGAGGAGGCCAACTACTAGGGGCACCACGGATGCCTGCTGAGTCAGTGATTTCTTAAGATGCAGGTGTTCAGATGGGTACTTGAGGAAGACAGAAATGAGATAAAAGTGGAAATAAAATACAAGTGATCCAGCCTGAGAAAGGTCAGCTCCCTTCCTTAGAGAGAGGCCCTTATTGTTCATTTATTAACTCTCCAAGTAACTTTTTTTCTTTTTTTAAGATTTTTTATTTATTTGAGAAAGAGAGAAAGCATGAGATGGGAGATGGGGGGGGGGAGCTGGAAGGAGAGGGAGAAGCAGACTCCCCACTGAGCAGGGAGCCCTATGCAGGACTCAATCCCAGCCCCCCACCCCCCGGGATCATGACCTGAGCGGAAGGCAGACGTTTCACTGACTGAGCTGCCTAGGTGTCCCTCTACCAAGTATCTTTCAGTGCTCAAACACATTTTCTTGAAAGCCCATCTGGCTGATATTTGTAGCGCACTACTCCCACTTCATCCAAATTCTATCTTTTCTGTTGATGAATATTCTTTTTTTTTTAAGATTTTATTTATTTATTCGACAGAGATAGAGACAGCCAGCGAGAGAGGGAACACAAGCAGGGGGAGTGGGAGAGGAAGAAGCAGGCTCATAGCAGAGGAGCCTGATGTGGGGCTCGATCCCATAACGCCAGGATCACGCCCTGAGCCGAAGGCAGATGCTTAACTGCTGTGCCACCCAGGCGCCCCTGTTGATGAATATTCTTATGTTCCAAAGAGAAGAGAGCATCACGGAAAGGCAAACTCACAGTTCCTAAGACCTCATAGCCTCTGTACATTTTGACTGAGAAATATTAAAACCACTGATGGAAGTAGACTTTTGTGTCTTTACCCTCCCAAACCCAGGCACAGATGAGGACCACATTGCAAAGCATGAGAACCGTGGTCTGAGTATTTCAGCATGCAGATAATCAGGCCTTACTCGGATGAAATCCTTGCAGAGATACTTAATTTGAACTTAACTGGTACCGTTATTTTATCCTACTTAAATTATGCTGATCAAATTTTGGCATCCATGACACAAGTCAGAGAAAAATAAGAATACCTACTTTTGTCTACTTGCAGTTTCCATGAAGCCGTAACATGAAGACAGAACTTCAAATTCTGTGCTCATTCTATTCATTTTCATTTTTGCAAGGAAAAAACCCACCTTGGTTTTGCTCTCTGTGCACAACAGCAGCGTGTGGGTAGGATAAGGTGCACTCAAGTGTGAGCAATGGATAAAGATCAAAGGACGCTCCCTCTGTTCCGCCCACACTGTCCCGAGTAATCGGCCGCACAGACTCTACCCAGACTGGAGTCTGGAAATGACAATCAGGTCCATGTGTCTTCTCAGGAATTAAACAAAACAAAACAAAAACAGGACATTCTGTGCAAAACAAGCCAAAAAATGTGGGGTGTCGTTTTGTGAAACTTCTCAGGCAGGTGCCATATTCGGGGTTGGCCAAACATCCCGATGACCGACACTGTCCTGAACTTGTGTCCCTGTCACCTCTCTGCTGGTGGTCCCTGTCTTGCTGCTTCTCAGGGCGTGTCCCCTCTGGCCCCTGGACCCGTGGCCCAGCCCCCCCAACTTGGCACCACACTGACAAGGTAAACACAGGGCTTGCACTCAGTCAGCAGCCGATGAGGAGAACTACTTACTTGGAACAAAGACGGGCATCCTGGGGAAAACACTTGAGCTGAGTCATGGCAGGGACATGAACTTTTAAGGGGTGATCAAGGTTTGCAAAAGTGAGTTCACAGGTTTACAATATCCGGACACCTCTTTCCCAGGCCTGTTTTGTGAATCAAAGACCACAGGCTCAGAAGCTGGAGGAAGCCAGCTAACAGCTCACCACTTACAATGGAACAGTGAGAGAACAAAGCTGGAAAAGAAAGACTTAAAAAAAAAAAAAAAGAAATCACCTTCCTCTCTCTCCTGCTTCAAGAATTCTCCACAGATATCAGCATATCAGCTGCCGTGACACACCACGTAGCTTGTCTATTAGCTTTGACTCAATCTTTTGTTTTTAAAGATTTTATTTATTATTTATTTGAGAGAGAGACAGAGCAAAAGCAGAGGGTGGGAGGGAGAAGGAGAAGCAGACCCCCACTGAGCAGGGAGCCCAAATGGGGCGCTCGATCCCAGGATCCTGAGATCATGACCTGAGCTGAAGGCAAATGCTTACACAACTGAGCGACCCAGGCGCTCCTTGACTCAATCTTTTATGGCTTCTTTTTACAGAATATTCCAGAGCATATGGTGTTTCACCTTCACTTGACCTCCAGCCTGTGCTTCTCAGGGACTCACTCTTTCTCCATCTCTACTTCACCATGACCTTGAGTGCCATCACTTCTTTGAAACCCAAAGCAAGGCATCTCAAAAGTATTTTCTATTACTGGACAGAGTAAATCTATTTATACAGCCACTGGCTTGGTGCTACAGCAAAAGTCCTTCATAAATGCTGGTGATAATATTTTGGAGGGAAATATTAAGTGCTTTTCAATTTATGCGTAACCTTTCCAGGCCCAACTGTATTTAACGGAGTTATAACCTGTCAGAGTCCTTTATTCTCCTTCCTCTATTTATAACTACACAGCTGACTTCCTCTGTACATAGTGGTTGCACCGAGGAGCTGAAGGAGAGACAGGTGAGTCGGGAAGAGGTGGCAGCTGCTGCCATGTAGGCTGTGCAGGCATTCAAGTGAAGACAGATGAGAGAGGGAACTCGTGTCTGAATGAGGATATTACCACACTCCAATTACATGGAAGTCAGAAAATAAAGAGAATGCCAGGCAAAAAGATAAAACTCTTAGCAGCACAAAGCTCCTGGAGAGAGCTATGCAAGAAATATGGTGAAGGTCTGAGGCTTGGCGGGAGGACTGGTAGGAGGCACAGCTCTCTAAGATCAACGCTAATAAAATAATTTCTTCTTCATGGGTGCAGTTTTGGAAATGTGCATGTGTCCCATTGCCTTCTGAATGCATTGTGCCTTTAAGTTTCCTCGTGCGTGCACATGGAGAGAAACAACAGAAGTGAGGGGCGCACCAAAAAGCGGGCAGCCATTTCACATTGACGCGACAATCACAACACAGGTCCCACATGCCCGGGCTGCAGCGTCACCTGCTAGAAGCCATCCTCTGCATCTGCACATCCTGGGGATGTATCTATCCTGGGGCTCAAAAACGGAAATTATCAGTCTCCTCCTTGGGAATACAACAAACCCATCGAGGAGGGGCTGTGTCCTGGTCATCCTCACATTGTAGGGCCGGGCCCAGGGCTTAGCACACAAGGAGTTTGCAGACCTGACTCTTGTTCGGAGTCAGTACATATAAACTACTTGTTTCCTAGGGTTATATGTTGGTGAGGCTGATTGATCTCTATTTTGTTTATATATATACAAATACAAATATATGTATATATATATGTATTTATTTAAACACACACATATATATACACATACATATATGTGTATATATATATATTTACTTACATATATTTTTGTGAAATTTGACCCATTCTGGATGTATTATCTATATTTTATACAGTTCTGTATGAGTTTATCCTAACACATATTTCATTTATATAGGGAAGGATGTGGAGAAATGTTCAGAGTATAATATGGAGAAAGATGACTCAAGTTTAAAATAGTAAATTCAAAATATGAAGTATGGCCATGATAAAAGAGAGTCACATTTTTCTAACTCTATCTGGTAAAGGAAACTAATGTTTATTGAGTTCCTACCATACAGTTCCAGGCACTTAGCTAAGCCCTCAAAATGCATTAAATCTAATCCACCAAGGAATCTTTGAGGCAGATTCAACCTTCATTTTACAGATGAGGAAATTGACCAATAAAACACTTTGGTCTCAGATTCTTCAGTGTCAACTCCAATGGCAATCTCTGCAATAACTCAGAGATTTTATAGCTAACAGTATTTGTCTTCCACTTTGTGCCTCAACCCTGAGAATCAAAATAATACACACAAAGAATAAAATTATTCAGACCCGAGGGCTCAGCATTGTATTAACACGGCCCTTGATTCTATACCAATTGTAGAGCTAAATCTTTCTCAGAGAAGAAAGAAAGAAAGAAAGAAAGAAAGAAAGAAAGAAAGAAAGAAAGAAAGAAAGAAAGAAAAAGGAAGGAAGGAAGGAAGGAAGGAAGGAAGGAAGGAAGGAAGGAAGGAAGGAATCTTGAAGTTTTTTCCCAACTTAGTCCCAGAATACCCAACAACAGTGTACTAAGGACATGGCATTTGCTGAAAGAGACACAAATGGAATAGGAAGTGTAGTCACTTCTGTTTAGAGAAGTAAACCAAGTTAAAGAAATAAAAGAAATATTGGGATGCTATCCAAGGAGAAGGCAAAGAAGTAAATAAATTAAGGAGCATGAGAATGACTGCAGAAAGAAAGCAAGTCTTCAACGTACCCAAGGATTCTGGACAGCACGGGTCAGGAGAAGGCAGCACAGGTAAGAGAAACTTGGTGGGAAAGGCCTGGGATCCAGAACAGGACAGGTGCGTGTGTGGGGAGGGCCATGTTGCACCAGGTAAGGAGTGAGTAGGCACTCGCGCAGGCGCTCACGCCCGCTCGACCGCTTGCCAACAACGCCTGCGCTAGCCTAACAAAGAAAAATGTTTTATGCAACACAGTTGTGCAGTTTGGAGATGGACGGCCAATGAGCAAACTTTCAAGGAGACGCATTACAAAGTTTTTTCAACAATGAAGGCAAAAGTGGTAAAACACATGATGGCAATAATGAAACAACAGCGTTCGCTCTAGGGGCGGCTGGGTGGCTCACAGGGTGGAGCTCCCGACTCTTGGTTTCCGCTCAGGTTGCGATCTCATGGGCTGTGCGGCTGAGCCCCAGGTGGGGGCGCTCAGCACCACATCTGCTTCTCTCTCTCTGCCCCTCCTCCTGCTCACATGCACACATCTGCTCTGTCTCTCTCTCTCAAAATAAATAAATAAACCTTAAAAAAAAAATAAAAGGAAGAAGAAGAAGAAAGCATTCACTCCATCCTGGAGAGACTGCAAACCCTGCTATTACTTCATTGCATTTCCTTCCTCACCCCCTACAGCACACGGTGTGCGCTAGACAGTCAATTTCAGTTAAGACATTTAACAACCTAAAGTGAAGAGTCAAGTTGATTTGAATGTTGACAAGAACATTAGGAAAATTAGAAAGGTAGGCAGGGTGAGGATAAAGAAGGAAGAAAAGTTGGAATTTGGGTACAACAGCTATAACTGGCATCGCCAAATAAAGCTAGCTGTAAGGGGAGAATGGGAAGGATTGAGTGGGAAGCTACTGGTTAGAGTTTTATTCCTTGAATACATTTGAGTGTTGAGGATGTGAGGATTAACTCCTAGGGGAGTGAGCAGATACCTGTGGGCTGAATGAAGCCCAGAGGGCATCCCAGGAGAGGAGGAAGAGAGGCTGATTATAGAAGGTAGGGAAGTGAAGGAAGCTAGAGGACACACAACACCAAAGAGGACAGACAGAGAATCACAAGGGGAGACCGGCTCAGTTAATATAAGCATCAACACGGCGGGATCGTGGAAATGCTATGTAGCACATATCAATTATACAAGTTGTTATACCTATGTCACCAGGCATACTCTATGACCATGACTTGGAACGACTCATACATCTATGATGTCAAACTCATACAGAGGTATTCATATAACATAGAGATAAAATGTAATCAAATATTACTGTACTCAAACACATGGGTGGATCTCTTAAATATTACGCAAAATCCAAGACACAAAACAACATGTAGAGTATGAGTTCTTTCATGCACATTTAGACATTTAAGGCAAGGTACTGATTACATTAATGCAATCTCAGATGCAGATTTGTCACTAAACTGAACAAGACACTGGGCGCCTGGGTGGCTCAGTCAGTGAAGCATCTGCCTTCAGCTCAGGTCATGGGATCGAGTCCTGCATTGGGCTCATGGCTCAGCGGGGAGTCTGCTTCTCCCTCTTCCTCTGCCTGCTGCTCCCTCTGCTTGTGCTCACTCTATCTCTCAAAAATTAATAAAATATTTAAATAAACAAATAAACACAACATAAATACCCAGTAGTGGAATTATTGGATCATATGGTTCTATTTTTAACTTTTTGAGGAACTTCCACAGTGGCCACACCAATTTCCATTCCTACCAACAGTGCACAAGGGTTCCTTTTTCTCCACATCCTTGCCATTGATGTGGGCAACAAATGGAAAAAGGAAATGTAGACAAAATTAAGTTTCCTTACAACCTGAAGAGCCCATTGACAAGGACTTGAGACAGGCAGAGTAGGACATGCCTCCAGGAAGCTCCCCACTGTCTTCATGTTCACATCTCCCTATAGGGACAAACAACCTTAGCTTGACAATAGCTGGTCCTCCAGGATCCTGGGAGTCTTCTTTAGCATATGAAAATCTTTTTGGATACTTTCCTTGTTTTTATCTCCCCCAACATCATAGTATATAATCAATCCCTCTTCATAATCTCAGGGCAGCAGCCCTTTCTGCCCACAGGTCCTGTCCCTGGCCTTTAATAAAACCACCTTCTTGCACCAAAGATATCTCAAGAATTCTTTCTTGGCTGTCAGCCCCAAACCCCACCATTTCAAACGGAATCAAAATAACTTTTAAAGCACATGTGTTGTTTCTTGTGTTTTTGATTTTAGCCATTCTTGCACCAGTCAGAAGATATTATGATCTTCATTTGCATCTCCCTGATGGTAAGTAATGTTGAGCATCTTGTCATGTGTCCGTTGGCCATCTGTGTGTCTTTGTGGAGGAATGTCTGCTCATGTCTTCTGCCCATTTTTCAGTCAGTCAGAGAAAGACAAATACCACGTGATGCCACTCATATGTGGAATTTAGGAAACAAAGCAAATGAACAAATGAAAAAAGAGACCAAAAAACCCACCAGACTCTTAAATATATAGCATAAAGTGGTGGTTGCCAGAGGGGAAGTGGGTTGGGGGGGGTGGCTGAAATAAAAGGGATTAAGTACATTTATCGTGATGAGCACTGAGTTAACATATAGAATTGTTGAATCACTATCTTGTGCATCTGAAACTAATATAACACTGTACGTTAACTTTGCTGGAATTTAAAAAAATCAATAACAAAACATAAAATAGCAAAGGGAAAACAACAAAGATGAAAAATTTACAAATTGCATGAATACTTATGTCAAATAAACTCTTTTAAAAGATTCCAGTATATTTACTGATACAATTAAAACACATTTTAATGGTGGGGGAGGCAAGACTGTGATTCTAACCTTTGCTGTTTGAAATCAAAGAAACTAGCGTATACAAACAATTCTGAAACTCTGTGTGAATATGTTCCTTACAAATCCACAAGTTTACAATCCCCAAATTCGAATTATGGATTGTATTTGAAAAAAAAATAATCTTTTCTCCCTGAAAAATAAACATAAGAACAGAATCATGTTTATTCTTGTAGTAGAAAGGGCATAGACTTACAACTAGAAAGTTCTAAGTTCAAATCCTTGCACTTACAAGAGTCAGTCTTTAGATTCTATGACCCTCAGTCCTCATGCTAATAAAAGGACAGGTGCTGGATAAGTCCATAAAGTACCTAATGCAGTCTCCGACATATGGTTACTGCTAAAACAAAACAAAACAACAGCAAACTTCTTTTCATATCTCACAGTTTCTTGTACTTACTGTTGGTCATTGTAGCTGAGGAAGTAATACTCCCTCAGGAGGTGTTGCCACTAAACTGAGGGCCATATCCCATGTGAACTATGCTGTCCCATGCGAATGCACATTAAACTCAATCAATACTCTTCATTCCTCTTCATTAGTCATTTTCTGTATTTCTTCCTTTATCTAACTAGTCACTCTTTCATAGAATTGTTCTAGATCCCATCAGGTTGCTAACATCAAATCCTCATTATTTGTATATGGCTGTTGACGGTAAATTCCATGACATCAGGGACCATATCTGTTTTGCTCAACGATAAATCCCAGGACCTATCACAGTGTGGTGCACATAGTAGGTACTCAATTTTTGAAAGAAAGAGATAGAAAAACAGCTCCAGATTTCCCCTCAGTTGGTTGTCTGGTCTCTCTTAGATTCCATAGCAAGTTGGCTTCTGGTTTTTTTAAAAGATTTTATTTATTTATTTGTCAGAGACAGGGAGAGAGAGAAAGAGAGGGAGAGCATGCACAAGCAGGGGGAGTGGCAGGCAGAGGGAGAATCAGACTCCCCACTGAGCAGGGAACTCAATGAGAGACTCAATCCCAGGACCCTGGGATCATGACCCGAGCACAAGGCAGACGCTTAACCAACTAACCCACCCAGGCGTCCCTGGCTTCTGTTTTTAAAGAGCACTTCAGGGTTAAATAGCCTGAGAATCAATATTTCTGCTATAAGGGAGAAAAGTTATCATAATTGAAACTACTACTAAAAAAATGCCCTTTACTTCAATAAAGAACCTTAGCTCTACAAAGTAATCCAGCATTCATGGGCAATAATTATGAATTTAAAATTTAGAAAAGTACATGTAATCGTTATGCTTTTTATATATTAAATAGCCTTTCACTATATTCTGTCTTATTATCTCTCTAAAATGGGTAATTCCTCTCATTCCTTACAAGTCCACGATGTCTAAAATTATTGCCCTCTCCTATAGCAAGCTGATTGATATTTTATTATATGATTTTGATGTTTATTTATTTAATAGATACTGAGGTGCTACAGTCTAAAATTGCTTTGTCACCTGAAACTAATATGTCAAATACACATCAATAAAAATAAATTTTAAAAAATAAGTAACATTGCTTTGTGACTGCTATCCCATTTTTACTCTACTTTTTTGGAGATATCAGCTAATGCAATAAGAAAATAAGTTTATATAACCAATTTATTCCCAAATAAATTTGGAAAGAGAAAAACATTATTTGTATGTGATATAATTGTATCCTTAGAAAACCCAAGAGAACACAACTAAAGCACTGTTAAAACCAGTATGTGATTTTGTCAGATGGGTTGGTATATGAAAAAAATATCAAAATCAAGATAACTTACCAATGCAACCAGTTTGAAAAACAAAATCACTATGACAAACGGAGTAACTCATCATTTTCTGCTAAATTGATCAGATGCATTAAGCAAGACCTCAAATTATGGGATAAAAATAGGAAGACCAACAAGACCTCAAATTCTGGGATAAAAATAGGAAGCTACAGAAAGGCAGTCTTGCCACATGCCTTGTGAACTATAACTCAATGTAGGAATGTTAATTATCATCACTGTAATGTGGTTTTTAGAGGATTTGTTGTTGGTAGAATCATTGGTTTAGGAAGAGATTTGTCCTCTACCATATGATTCTACTTTAAAACTGAACCAAACCCTCTGCAGTCCCTCTAGAAACAGTATGGTGGTTCCTCAAGATATTAATAATAGAGCTACCACATGATCTAGAAACCCCACTTCTGGGAAAAGAACTGAAATCAGAATCTTGAAGAGATATCTGTCCTCCCATGTTCACTAGAGCATGAATCACAATAGCCAAGACGTCCAAACAACCCAAATGGCCGTTGACAGATAGCAATATAGACAACAGAGTATTTTCTGGCCTTAAAGAACAGATAAAAGTTTTACCTTGCTCTGTATCTCCTTGTTGTATTTGGTTAAATCAACCTGGTTTTGTGGAACAAAGCATTCCATGATTTTATTATAAAATGCTGATGAGGATAATGATGATTATAAGTGTTTTCTTTAAAAAACATGAAGGGAAAATTACTAATCCTCGGGGAAATGCAAATCAAAGCCACAATGAGATATCACCTCACACCTGGAAGAATGGTTAAAATCAACAACACAAGAAACAACAGGTGTTGGCGAGGATGTGGAGAAAAAGGAAGCCTAGTGCACTGTTGGGAATGCAAGCTGGTGCAGCCACTGTGGAAAATAGTATGGCGGTTCCTCCAAAAGTTAACAACAGAACTATCCTATGATCTAGCAGTTGCTTTACTGGGTATTTCCCCTAAGAATACAAAAACACTAATTCTAAATGATAGTCATACCCCTATGATTATTACACCATTATTGACAATAGCCAAACTATGGAAGCAGCCCAAGTGTCCATTGAATGATGAATGGATAAAGAAGATGTGGTACATGTGTATAAATATATATATTTATATACAATGGATTATTATTTAGTCATAAAAAAGAATAAAATCTTGCCATTTGCAACAACATGGATGGATCTAGAGAATATATTGCTAAGTGAAATAAGTCCAAAAGAGAAAGACAAATACCATATGATCTCACTCATATATGGATTTTAAGAAACAAAACAAACAAAGGGGGGGGAAAGAGACAAGCGAAGAAATAGACTCTTTACTACAGAGAACAAACAGATGGTTACCAGAAGGGAGTTGGGGGGGGGGATGGGTAAAATAGGAGATGGGGATAAGAGTTCAATTACCGGGAGGAATAATGAGTAATATCTAGAATTGTTCAATCACTACATTATACACCTGAGACTAATATAACTACTCTATATTAACTATACTGGATTAAAATTTAAAAACAAAAGAAAATAAAAACGATTTAACCAAGGAAGGGAAAGTATAGTACTACTCACAGACATCATTATGTTGGTGTTTGATTCACATTTTAAGTTTCATAGAACCATCAATTTTTATAAATGGGAGAGGTTTTAAGATCAATTATTCAAATGGATTTCTAATGTTTTTCCTTAGTAATAAAAGCAGCTCTTAAAACAGTACCTTACATAGAAATCTAAAATACTGAGAGTCGGGATGACCCCACAAAGTTGAAGTGGATGTGAGAAAGTGGAATCCTATCAGCTCAGCATCTCCTAAATATCCCCTTCCAAGAGTGACCCCCAAGAATCCTGTCTCAAGCCACTGGAGCAAACCTATGCAGAATTGTAAGAATCAGACGCTAAGCCCCGCTCCAACTCTTCATCTGATGAGGAACCCCAAGCCCAGGGTTGGCTCCTCTAAGCCCAGGGAGGAGCTCACAATCCCCCCACTGGCTGGAGTTAGAGTGGCCCAGACTCAGTCACTGATGCACTGGGGCCTGCTGACACTGGCTCACAAGAACCGACTGTTACATCTTCAGAAATTTTGCGAGCCAACTGACATCATGTTGGTAGCTAGAAATCAGCCATGGTGAAAGTATTTAAATCACAGAAATCAGCAAATGCTATAAACCAGGACTTCCCCTAGAAAACTGGTTCTGAAAGCTTTACCAGGACACAACTTGTCCCTGAGTTTATATGCTATGCAGCACCCCTGAGAACATATCGGCTGCGTTTTGATAGGAAATATCATTTTAAGTTAATAAAAAGCTTAGTTAAAAATATAAATAACAAAAATAAAATTAAAGGAAAATTAGTGAAGGGAGAAACAACACTCTGAAAATAAGTAATCAATCTTACGTATGGAACATCAAAGCTAACGCTGTTGAGGGGCGCCTGGGTGGCACAGCGGTTAAGCATCTGCCTTCGGCTCAGGGCGTGATCCCGGCGTTATGGGTTCAAGCCCCACATCAGGCTCCTCCGTTATGAGCCTGCTTCTTCCTCTCCCACTCCCCCTGCTTGTGTTCCCTTTCTCACTGGCTGTCTCTATCTCTGTCAAATAAATAAATAAAATCTTAAAAAAAAAAAAGCTAATGCTGTTGATAATGATAAACAAAAGTTTAACACATCGATACAACTGTTTAAATAAAAAAATCTCTATTTCTATTTAAATAGCAATCATTGGTATTTCCTTTCTGAGCTAGTATGCTATCATGAATTGCTTCATTTAATCCTTTGATTCCACAATATCCTAATTTTTATAAAATATAAAATCACAGGAGCACTTGATGACTTCATCATGAATTTTGAAGAGACAAGTTTGTTTCTTTCTATCAGAGCCAAACCACAGAGTGGACTCAAGCATCCACGTGGCCACCATGTTGCTGAGGGATGTCCTGAGGCTTTAGATTCCCCGAGACAGAACTGTAAGCTTTGGACAAAACTCTAAAGCTATGATACTATGACCTGTAAGTTCTGTTTCCACCAACCTAGAAGTTACCAATTCAAGGAAAGCAATTTATTGTCTGATAAAATGTGTAACATCTGTGTCATAAAGTGAGTGGCACCACCATTTCTAAGAAAGCAACTAAACTTACATTTTTAATCACTGGGGATGTTAAGAAATATAAAGAGGATTTAATAACCCAGACTAATAACTGCCTTCCTTGGGGGCAACACCTCAGTAATTATTTTATCCGACAGTGAAGTGCTTTCACCTCCTCACTAGCTAATGTCGTAGGGAAACTGAGCTCATGTGTTGGGGATTCACAGGGTAGTGTGCAGAGGTCACTCACTGTCCCCTGAAGCCTTCCGTGAGTTAGATTTCAGGCACAGACTGCTTTCCATGAGACAAAGTCCTGTTCACGGAGAGTGAGCAGAAGTGATGGGTGCCATCTTGCGGAGCTGACATCTGCCCCTTGCTGCTCCCCTCTGCTGCCTCCTTCTGTGGCTGGGATGGGGCCCAAGGGGAAGGACCCCAGACACCTGAACGGTGCATGGAGGACAGATATTCCTCGGACACAAACACCACCTAGGATTCTTACCAGAGCAACACTCTATCTCGACTCAATAAGACCCTGAAATTTCAGTCCCCTTTTGGGGAACCTCGTTCCACTGAATTATATGGCCAGCTTCTTCATACCCTGCAAAATATATTGTTCTATCACCTCACCCATGGGGAAATAAGTATAAACACTTTCAGGAAACTCTCCTACAAGGGCAACCTCTAATGTAAAGAATAACCACACATCATTATAATTAGGAAAGAATTTCTGATATGTGTAAGAATGATAACTCTACAAAATAAATAAAAAGGGAACCATCAACTTTAGTCTTTTAGGTAGTTTTCCTGTCCTTAAATTACATGGAGAGAATGATACCTTTTGTTTCTAAACAAGGTGAATCAATTACGAAATTTCTAACAGTACTTTTCTAAGATAGTCTCATAAAGTCTTACCTTTTTGTGAGGAAGAAAGCACCTATTTAAGAAGGCTGATTTTAGTACTATGTTTCATTTTTATTATCCTATATTTCAATGCATTTCATGAGACTAAACTTAGACACTCTGAATTTCTGCCGTTTCCTGAAAGAAATTATTGCCACTTTTTTGTTAACTAACCAATACGGAAGCTCTCATTAGCAGACACCCATGTAAAAGTTAACTTAGCACTATCATGTTTCTTACAAAAACTATTTCTCTTCATATTCTAGCTCCAAACACACCTCATGAAAAAAAAAGTAATTATTTAATAAATTCTACCCTGCTCTTTTCACTAGTCTCTCCCTTAAATAATGTCAAGGAAATACAGACTCTACGCTCAAATGTCCTTTTTCTGCAGACATTACAAGGGCTTAGTGGGTGCCAGGAACTGTGCCTCACTCTGGGTAGTGATTCCAAAAATAAATAGATAAATAAATAAAATCCATGAGACAAGGTTCTTACTCTTAAGAAGCTCTTGACAGTGATGGGAATAAATATAAATATTTAATTATCATGCACAGAGACATGGGTTATAATAGTGGTTTTTAAAGAGGACACCTATTTCGAACAGAAACAAATAAGAAAGTTTCATAGAAGGGGAGATCATTGGAAATGGATAAATACCCGATGAACAGAGGAGAAAGAGCAGGCATTTTCAAGCCAAGAGGTAGACCACTTATCCGAAGACATCTTGATGACTGTCAGTAGGCACCATAATGGGGCAGAATGTCACATGCATACGTGTATCTTAATGATCAAGGATCTCCTTGGAAAGGAAGGGAGGGATACTGGACACCAGCCAGTTTTAGTCTAACATCTTTAATATGTAAGTGGAAGATACTTGGAATTATGAGAAAGAGAAGAGAAGATAGTATCAGCAGGAGAGAACACACAGGGGCGTGGCAAGAGGGAGGACTTGGAGGAGACAGACCTGAACCTTTCTCGCTCCGCAGATCGGAGCTGTCTCCATGGAAGGGACATCTAGAGACTGGGCAAGGTCTAGAAAAGACAAAAACCAGTGATAGAGCAGATCTAGGAGGCAGGGAAAAATAAAACAGTCTTCTTTTTTCGGCTCCTAGGAGGTGTCATTTTTAGCATCTCTATGATGCTGCTTAAAGGCAGTTCGTTTAACAGGCATTAATTTCCCATCAGCTGTGTGTCTCACTTTGCTAGCTCCAGGGTGAATAAGGATGGAGATAATACAAAGTTTTGCCTTCAAGGAAGCTACAAGGCTGTGTAGGATGGGGCTTCCCATTAGTTCAAATAGTAGTGTTCCTGATTTTGGTACAGAATTGATGTATATCCAATTAGATGGCTATGAAATAAGTAAAAAGTTCTCTTCTAGATTTAATTCAGTAATATTTTCATTTTTTAAAGAGATCAAGGAAAACCAGGGGTATGCTGTATCTTCTACTAAAAAATGAGTCACAGGATGGGGAGTTATCCCACCTCCTCAAACCCAAAAGAAGAATCCTTTGTCCCAAGGAAACCAGTCCTGGGTCTGGAATAGTTTTTAGCTGCTTCAAAGAGGAGTCAGATGTATTTAAATGCAAAGATATAAAACACTCATAAATTATTTCAGTGTGATGTCAAAACAGTGAGTCATGATATGTCAACTATTCAAAAATATTAACTTTTACTTTCTTTCCTTTTTTCGTTCTTTCTCTCTCCCTCCCTTCCTCTCTCTCTTTCTTCCTCCCTTCCTCTCTCTCTTTCTTTCTTTCTTTCTTTCTTTCTTTCTTTCTTTCTTTCTTTCTTTCTTTTTCTTTCTTTCTTCTTTCTTTCTCTCTCTTTCTTTTCTTTTCTTTTCTTTTCTTTTCTTTTCTTTTCTTTTCTTTTTTCTTTTCTTTTCTTTTCTTTTCTTTTCTTTTCTTTTCTTTCTTCCAGCAGCACCTCTGTCTTGAAGAAAATACCTAAATAGTCTGAGGCGCACCGGGGTGTAACTCCCCCGGGACAGCCTAAAGGTCAAATGTGAGGTGAATCTTCCAGCTTCCCTGGGGCTTTGCCATAACATGCTGACAAGCTCAGGAGACCCTCCTTCTTCTCCATGGTCTTTCCCCAGCCCACCTCTGATAAACCAGTTACACAAGAAAAGCCATGGCCCTTCCCAGGCTGTGGAGCATTAGCGAAAGGTGAGCAGCCCCTGCTGACAGAAGGAAGCCAGCAGGGCAGCCTACCCTGCACGTCTGTGTTATCAGGATGAGAGAAGGCAATGCTACAAAGTCATGGTCCTAGAAGCATGACAAGAGAAAGCAAGTTCAATGAGATGAAGACAACAGAAAACAAGGCAGGGAGGAAACAAACACTTAGCACTGGAGTCAGGTAAGCAACAGATTTGTCGAGGTGAACTGAAGTGCTAGAATACATCGATAGTCCTGAGATTTGCAGCAAAGATAACAAACCCAGGCAATCGGAAATTGGCATTCGAGTGATGTCTGTTACCTCTGCAAACTGAGAGAACATCACACAGAAATGGGAAAGACGGTGGTTGTTAGAACCAGGGTGGAAGAGCAAAGGGGACAATTTCAGCCTGGGTACCCTGGCTGAACACGTTACCAAGTCCTTGGTGAGTGGAATGGTGCTCAGAACTTACTCCAGGGGTGACATAAGACATCTAGGACAGCTATGACATGCGTGATTGGACCTTTGGCAAGCATGTCCATCTATGTCTCTGCGTCTTTAGTTTCTCCTTATTGCATAGATGCTCAAGATGTGAATTGTGAAGACCCATTCATCCCTAGACAGGGTCAATCTGGGACCACTGCTCATGAGAGCAGTGAATGAGAATCATCATAGTAATACTACTAATGGCCAACATTTTTGAAGGTTTACTAAGAACTATCCCAAGCTAGTACTTTACTTATCACAAAAAATTATCATTACCACCTCCCTTTACAGATTTAGAACCTAGAACATAGGGGAGTTAAGTTGCCCCAAACATGCAGCTGGTTCTTGGCAGGATAATGAAACAACTCTTCTCTCGGCAGGGATGGGATTGGAGTCCTCATAGAAAAATCTTCACTCTTCCACATTCCTCAGGTCATCTGTGCACTTATCCTTATATGTTTGCAGTCCAATAAAAAGCACCTTACATGAGAAAACAAAGCCATATATGTTGTTGTGAAAACAACTCTGTGCTAAGAGACAACAGAAGAGACCACAAGGTCTATAAATACTCAGATGGTAATTCGCTTCAGTATCCTAGGGGACTCACTTCCCTGCCATAAACTTCCCAACCTCCCAACCTTCCTCCCTCCTCTCTTCAGAGTGAAGAGTTTATACTAGCTCATCTCTAAGGAATGTTCCAAAGTGTCCATCACCCCGTGGAGCTCTCTTAAGATATCTTTCCTAAACTCCAGTTCTCTGAGCCTTCTTTTTTTTTTTTTTTTTAAGATTTTATTTATTTATTTGACACAGAAAGAGACAGCCAGTGAGAGAGGGAACACAAGCAGGGGGAGTGGGAGAAGAAGAAGCAGGCTCCCAGCAGAAGAGCCTGATGTGGGGCTCGATCCCAGAACGCCGGGATCACGCCCCGAGCCGAAGGCAGACGCTTAACGACTGAGCCACCCAGGCCCCTCTGAGCCCTCTTTCAGCTGGGTCAGCACAACTCCCATTGTTCAGTTATCATGTGAACAGAGTATCAACATGAGATTTAACAAGTTCTCAAGATTTTGCAAATTTTTGTTGCAGGCATTGCAAGCCTGTAAGTGTCCAGCCCCTGTAATGACCATTTTTTACTTGTGCCAAAGGAAAGTGAATTCTCAGGGTTGCTCAGAAAGCCAGCTTAGGGCCATATTCCAAAGGCTGCAAGTATTTGGCCCCTCCTCCCCATAGAAAATGATGCGTAACAGAATGAAGTCCTTGGAAGGAAGGGATGCAAATTTCTGTCCACTTCAAATCAAGGGAGAGTACAAATTGGCCTTGTTACAAAATTGTGGGTTTCAGTTTTCCGGTTTATACAGAATTATTATTTTAAAAAGAATGGAAAAAATGAAGAACTTCAAAACTCTTACAAGCTATACATTTAAACATAAATCCCCAAATATCACCTGTGGAATTATAATGGTACTAGTGATCACCTTTATTTTTTTTAAACTCTTATTTAAGATTTTACTGATTTGAGAGACAGAGCACAAGAAGGGGGTGGGGCAGAGGGAGAGGGGGAAGCAGACTCCTTACTGAGCAGGGAGCCCAATGAGGGGCTTGATCCCCGGACCCTGTGATCATGACCTAAGCCGAAGTCAGACGCTTAGCCCACTGAGCCACCCAGGTCCCCTAGGGATCACCTTTAAATTATGTTACTAAATAGATTCTGGGCCATCCAGATGCAGGAGATGGATGAAATGTCTAACCTAGAACATTTATTGTTTGGTTTCAAGAGGAACTCCTGTTTTCTAAAGTTAACCAGAGAATCACATCAGGTCAATATATTGTTTTCATTAATATTGGTCTTCCATGGAGAAACAAAAGAGAAATAAGAAAAGAAAGAGTCTTTTAGACCTGCACTGTATAGTTGGAAAAGCATACAATTGTGTTTTCTTGGTCACTTTAAAGATAACAACAAAAAAACACACTAAACTGGCAAAAATGTATAAATTTTGATTAATAAATACTTTAGTTACAGGTGGGGAATATTGGCTAAGCAATGTTCGCTTGGTGATGGACTGCTCTCAAAGTCATAACACTTTTTATTTAGTAAGTCTGATTCTTGTGATCACTCAAGTTTGGGGAACGCTGGCCTCAATCTTTCCCAGGCACCGCTGATGTTGGAGTCTGAGGTCAAGAATTTCCTACACTTGAGTGATCAAGAATCACCTGGGACCCCTGTCAGGCAGTACCGGAGCATTCTGACGTATCTTAGTCTGCTTAAGCTGCTATAACAAAATATCATACGCCGGCTGGGGAGGAGGGAGCTTAGATAGCAGACATCTATGTTCTCACGGTTCTAGAGGCTGGAAAGTCTAAGATCAAGGCACCAGCAGGACTAATGTCGGGTAAAGCCTCTCCCCTCAGACAACCACCTGCCCTCTCCGTGTCCTCACCTGACCTTTCTCCTGTGCACATGCAGGCGTGTGCGTGCCTGCGTGCCTGCAAACACACACACACACAGAAAGAGACTGATTCCCTGCTGTCTACTCTGATAAAGACACTAATCCTCTCAGTTCAGGGCCCCACCTGTAGGACCTCCTTTAACCTTAATTACTTCCACAGAGGCTCATTTCCAAATACAGCCACACTGGGCTTCAGCATGTGGCTTTTGGACACAAATACCCAGTTCATAACACCATCCTATAGGATGAGAAGAGAAGAGAAGCCTGATGACGAGCTTGTTTCACAAATACCCCAGATGACTGTCAAAGTCAGGCTCATGTAGGGATTGCTGAGGAGGATAAATTACAAGTTAGAAAGTCAGAAAAATTCATGCAAACTCTGTCTCAGCACATAACCACTGAATTCGCTTGACCCAACCAACCTTAATAGATCTTGGTTCTCTTAGTTTTTAAAGAGCAAAACCAGTACAAGCCCTGGAGGGCTTATAAAAGGGGAAAGCTCAACCTCCCCAAAACAGCATCAGTCCTGTACATCAGCCCAATAGTAGCATCAGTAAATTCGTCAAAATACGATGGTGGAGATGATGGGAATACTCGCTGTAGAAACTCCTTGGCTCAGTATTAGCTGCTGTTACTATATTTCAATTTGTACCAGTAGGAAAAGCCCACCTCCTTCCCCCAAAAGAGCCAGACAAGAGACAAAGCTAGCTCATTATAGAGCAAGCAAGAAGAATGCAGATCCATTACAAATCTCACCCAAGAAGCAGCTTTAGAGCCTTTTAAGACTTGCTAGAAATAATTTACATTTTATTTCCATGAGCTTTCTCTTCTTAAAAAGAAGCAATTTCAATCTGCTTTCCATACTCAGAAGGCAAATGGTATTTTGTGCCCCATTCCTTATCGATGTGATTTACAACAGAGCACTGGAAAGGAACGGAATGGTGGGGTGGCTGCCCTTGTGTCTTAGTTTGGTGACAACTTCCTCACTCTGCTCATTCAATCGCTCAATAGTATTTAATGAGTACCTACGATGTGTTGGGTTATCTGGAAATGGAACTGTCTGCAGAGAACACAGTCCCTGATCTGATGTAGCTCATAGATTCAGGGAATCACACGTGCAAATAAACAGTAGTTCTGCTACGATATCGTGAGTGCATGAGTAGTAAGATGTTAAATGCTATGGGACCACTGAAGACGGGAAATGCTCTGCTTAAGGAAGTCAGAGGGGGTGCCAGCGCAGCGTCAATACCTGAGCTGGATTTAAAACAATATCTAGAAATATGAATTTAATGAAATACATGGTTTTATTAAAAACTTCATACAGTTTAAAATTGAGTAAGGGTAAAGCCAGTTAAATTCAAATCTGGATGTACGGGCCTTAGACAAGACATCTAAAATGGGTGTGCAGGAGCCCAAGGGAGGGGTACTTTATCAAAAGCAATGATGGAAACCAAATAAAAAGAGAACCACTTTTCCTTGGGGTGCTTGCTGGTTGTAAGCCAGCAGAGGCAGTCAGTCCCACGGAGGCAGGGGATGGTACTGACATGCCCTGACCTCCTGTCATGTAAATGAGCAAAATGGCCTCTGGGTCTGGGCCCCTTGGTTGTTTATTTCTTCACTGTAGGCTGAGAACTGTTAGCTCAAAAGCCCACTGGCATCAAACTCAAATTTTTACAGATTTGATTATTTTTAAAGTAGTTCAAACTAGCACATTTTCAGTAATTTAGAGCCTACTTACTTTGCATACCCCACCAAACCCCACCCAACAGCTGCCACCCATTGATAAGATAGGGCCCTGTCATGCAAGACTCTGTTACAGGCTCAGTTGTGTCCCTTCAAAATCCACATGTTGAAGTCCTAACTGCCAGGACCTCAGAATGGCTCCATTTGGAAGATCTTTAAAGAAGTAATTAAGTTTTTAAAATGAGATCATTAGAGTGGGACCCAATGGATACGACCGGTGTCCTTTTAAAGAGATGTGGACACAGACACACCCAGAGGGAAGGCCATGTGAAGACACACAGAGAAGATGGTCACCTGCAAGCCAAGGAGAGAGGTCTCAGGAGGAGCCATCCCCTCCAGCACCTGGACCTCAGACTTCCAGCCTCCAGTTGTGAGAACCCATTTCTGCTGTTTGAATGCCGCTAGTCTGTGGGATTTTGTTATGGCAGCCAGAGCAGACTAAGGCCAAGCCGCTCATGCCCCTAGGAAGCCGTCTGGCCCAGAGACTCCTTCAGGTGCTGCTGCATGTGGTCACGTGAGACACCCCCCTCACCTCGTCCTCCCCGTCCCCCAGGGGTTCCCCTTCCCTCCTCCCACTCTGGGTGGTGGCTCTGTAGCCTCTGCTGGAAGCCTCCGGATGGTCTCATGCTGCCAGGGACATTCTCTCTTGTGCAACCCCATCCATGTGTCAACATACCATACCTGCCGTGTTTTCGGGCCTCTGCTGGTCCTACTTTCTCTCTGACCAGCCCCAATCCCTCAAACCCCTCCACACATTGTCTCCACTCTTTGCAAAGTCCTGTCTCTCCACCAACAATGTACCTTTGCATCTGGATAAATTCATGCAAATATATTGTTGATCAACCCAGGTAACTACACTGATGTTGGTTATTTTTAGCAAGATAGAGCAAAATTCTTGCCTTTACCGTAGCTACAGGGCAAATACCAATGTAACATTTTTGTATAAATATGAATCTCATGACTCAAGAGTTACTAATTCAGCATGCTATTGCTTTTCACTATGAAAAAGGAAAACCTGAGATAAGGGAAGCAGAGTATATCAGATGCAGTCCAAGATTTGAAAGATTAATTATTCAGATCTCTGTTTTTCTGAATTTTATTGTGAATGCAGAAATCAACGTTATGCTTCGGCTTTTTCATACAGGAGGCTGTTTAAACGAAATAAAAAAATAAATGACATATAAATCATAGAAAATGATTCCTATAAGAAAACATCTAGTTTGTGAGGCATAGTGGACGTTATGATCAGGTTCAATAGATGAATTATGAAATGATCTGTTATGGCATAATTCTAGACAAATGTAGTATGGAAACTGCAGATCCTTTAAATGTCAAGCAAGACTTGGTTTTGAATTCATCAGTTTCATCAGATTTCCTGTCAGTGTAACCATTGGCTAGTTAAGCCCCCATACCCCTGGTCTCCTCACCCTCAAAATGAGAACACAATACACCATTTCATGGAATTCAGACAATTCGGGTGGAGACATAAGTAATGCTTTCAAAACAATAACTGTGGCCCAGTAAGTGCTTAATAAATATTGACTTCTAACTCCCTTCCCTCCTTTATCCTAAAGCATGTTCCTTTTGTAGAAAGTCAATAGCAAATATTTATGATATATTTAGAATGCATGAGCCTTTAAATACCTAAGGGAACAATATGTTATTCAAACTGGATAAACTGCAATGAATATATTTTAGGAATGAAACTTTCAAGTGACGAATACCTATCCTTAAAGGACTGCTTTATACAACACAAAGGGCATCTCAATGCCTCAAGGAGTTGCCTATCAACACCAAAGTGAAATGGATGCCATAAAAAAATCTAGTTCTAAAGTGAGTATATAAAAATACATATTCAACAACTCTTAAATGAAAAAAAAATCAGATATTGCCTAGTCCATACAAGTTACATTGAGTAGGGGGCTTATATGCATCCTGAGAGCATATATGACACTTGCATGCATTTCAAGTCCCTGCTGTAAATTCCAGTTTCATTCCAGGTGCTATTGATTTTCATTAAGCTGATACATAAGCTGTTTCAGGAAGGAAAATACTTCATAGCTCACTGCAAGCTTTATTAGGACTTTTAAACATCTAAAATCATACAAAAATCTAGTGAAAACATTCTGAATTACAGTATTATGCTTTTACTGGAAATATAACTTGCCACAAGACAAGAAGACAGAGTATGACACTAATGGTATTCATGCGGGTTGACTCAATACATCATGTTGTCATAAGGCTGGCATTTTCATTTCTCACTCCCACAGACACAAAATAGCAGCATCCAGCGCCCTGTGCGAGCAGAGTGGTGGCAAGAAGCATGAAAGCTTAAGTCTTTAGAACAAAGGACACTCTTCAGGAAGCAATTTGGGACTCTCCAAAATTATAAGAACTGCATAAAAAAAAAAAACTATATCGTATACTAATTTTTTGAATGTATGAGGGAAGCAAATAAATGATATAGTTGATGGCCTTTCCTGATACAGAAACTTACTGCTGGTATTTTATTATATCAAAATAAAGTCTAAGTAAATTATAGAAAAATTGTTGGTATGGTCAAAAGGTAAAGCCCTTACTCTTCAAAAGTCTCCAAGTAAATATTCCTAAGATCCAATAACGAAGGAGTTGAAGAATTTATCAATCTAATAATCACATTATTCATTTATTCATTAGCAAGAAACATTCCACTCTCTCTTTGCCTCACTACAATCCAGTTTTTTTACTATTATTATTTTGTAGACTTTCCCTATGTCTCCCTTTTTCCTCATTTTTTTGAACACCAAGAATCCATGCAGACCAATTTATCTAGGCTGGCTCTCCTCATCCTATTATTATCTATCAAAGAACCCTATTTATAAACTTAATCATGGTAGATATTTTATAATATTAATGCATTAAATTATTTAGGTCTTAAAAATCAGGGTTCCCAATAAAATCTTTTTTAAAAAGGGGTGGGGCGCCTCGGTGGCATAGCGGTTAAGCATCTGCCTTCGGCTCAGGGCGTGATCCTGGCGTTACGGGATCAAGCCCCACATCAGGCTCCTCCGCTATGAGCCTGCTTCTTCCTCTCCCACTCCCCCTGCTTGTGTTCCCTCTCTCGCTGGCTGTCTCTATCTCTGTCGAATAAATAAAATCTTTAAAAAAAAAAAAATCAGGGTTCCCTCAAGAAATGATTTGTTCTTTGAAGGCTAGCAATGAGTTTGTTTCGCTACTCAGTGCATATTCAGTGTCAAATACATACACAAAAATGTGTAGTAAATTTAAAATAGCTAATATAAGGTCTTATATGAGCACAGGAAAGGGGATGGCTCCTTGCTTTTTAGAGCCAAGGATAGTCCATGGTATGATATACAGTTGAGGAGGTCTTACTTGATGATGGCGTTCCCTAGACTTGGATCTTGCGGAAGAGAATCCCAGGCAGTTTTGTGTTCTCTCCCAACATATATACATTTTTTTCTCTGCATGATTTTCATTATGCCAAAGGTTATCACAGAACAATGAAGAGAGTGCCCAGAAAGAAACCAGAATATACTCTACTTCTTCAGCACTCAAAATTCTTTTTAGATAAGTTTAAATGAATCGCATGCTGCTGTGATGTTCTGGGTTTTATTTTTACATTCATCTGAAAGAGAAAACATGGTGGAGCTAAAATCATGTAGCTCAGCTCTGTTTCCGTATGCATAAAAACATGAGTATGATAGCAGAGAGATCATTCTTGTCTTTCCTATTTTACCCATGCTTTGAATTTCACATGAGAATCTGAAAAATAAGACTCACAAGACTTAAGTTCCATACAACTCTACTTTAGAGCTATAATCATCAATGAACTTGGCATTTCATTTTACACCCTAGAGAAAAAGATTCCCTCAAATAACTCTGACTAGACAGCAGAAAAATCAAGCTTTAATGGATCTTCATTGTCAGTGGGCAAGAAATCTGGATTTTAGTAAGTCAAGGGAGGATAAAATTAGTCACAGTCATTAACACGGGTGGAATCATGAAGCAGGGACTCCTACAACTTGACAGAATCTTTCCTTAGAGGTCACTCAGTCCCTCCATTTTGTGACAGACCTTCATCAGAATGGTCATGCATTGGAGACGAAGACCTGGTGAAACGCAGGAATCTCTGGTTTACTTGTAACAATACACAAGGAACAGATGTGACTGGCTGATTCGTGGGAGTCGGAACTCTGGAGATATTTGGACCAGCTTCTCCAATAGTTCTACAGTTACTGAAGATATCCTTCAAGTAATTCTATCAGAGGCCAAAGGGCCTTGTGGTGCAGAGGCTTTAGAAACTCCCCCACAGTCTACGTCCTCTTCCCCTAACTCACCCCAGATGAACATAACACCTAAGGGAGCGGAGCAAGCAGGAAGCAGGTGAAGCTTCAACACAACTACTACAAACATTTCCTCCCTTGGCCCCCAACTCAGCCTGAACCTGCCCTACGTGAAGATTCTAGAACTGCCCCTGCCAAGAGGAACAACTCAGGTGTCACGCCGGGGGTCTATTAAAACTGATTTTCAGTCAAGATTCTGCCAATTCCCAGAAGATTTGTTCCTGACAGGAGGCACCGAACCACAAACAAATATCCCTTCTTCAGAGAAGCTGCAGTTTTAGTTTGGCTTCTCCAAAATATCAGTCTCATCTTTTCCTTAAGGGAGGGGGGATTTTCTAACATGAGCACCATGAATGGAAAGGATGGGAAGAAGGATCTGTCAGAACACAAGAAGTGTCTTCCTAGAATTAATGATATCTCAAATTGGAATAGCTTTTCTCAGAAAGGACTGCCACTGTGGATGTTCAGAGTTTCCTTAAACATAATTTTTTTTGGTGTGGTTTTGTTTTTTAAAGATAAGTTGGATTAGAGTGGCTACAGCATTTTTTCATTAATTTTCCCTAAGAAACTATTTGTACCATCTCAACCTCTGTTAGCCCCTCATGTCCAATTAGGGCACAATTTCTGTTGACCTCCCAGACAACTGCTGCCATTTTCCTGATGGATTCTGAACCCCTGATGCTTGTAAGTGGCAAAACTTTCCTCTTCTCATGCTCCACAACTCATTTCATGAGGTAGTATGCACTGACCGCATTTGGAGCATTATTTGGGAATTAGCTGGAGTCTCCCAGGTGTTTCTGGGAAGTTACCGTACCCCCTCCTACATCATTTCCAGTAGAGATGCCAACAGATCTTCATTCTCCCCATCCCCTTCCACTCTAAATTATGCCAATGTGGTCATCCCAGTTCTTTCTCCCATTTCCTGTCTCTCGCTCTGAAAGGAAATTCCACTCTGTCAGTGAACAACTATGACTGATTTTCATGGCCATAAGTTGGCTTCTGTTGTGGGCTGCTTAACATCTTGAGGATGCTACCATTTTCCCTACTTAGGTGAGACTTTCCAGAACTTCCTGGGGAACAAAGGAGTCAGGGGAGAACAAATGATGGTCCCTGCCTTCAACGTTTACAACCAACAAAAACTCCTTGGAGCCCTGGCTGGGGTGGGGGTGGAAGTCAGGGTGGGGTGGTCAGGGACGCAGATCTGCACGTTCGGTCACGACACACAGGCTCTCTCATTTCTTCTGCACTGTGTTATACCTTTCAATGAGAGAGTAAGTTGAAGTTTTTTTCCTTTTTCAACCTTCTAGCTGCATGTGAGCATGGACCCCTTAAAATGCAGCTAGCGGGACTAACTGAATTTTCAATTATAGCCAATTGTAATCCATGTATATGTAAATTTTACAGCTAATATTTGATTTGGTTTTTGGAAAACTTTGGAAAGGAATTTGTGGAAGAAGAGGAGTATGTGCCTCAAATCTTTCAACTTAATTTTTTAGGAATTCTAAATATCAATCACATACTTCCACTGAAAATTAGAGATTGAATTGTAACATGTTGTATGTGTAAAACACACACCAGATTTTGACAAACTCTTTAGAAAGGAAGAATCCAAAATATTTCATTATGGTTTACATGTTGAAATAATATTTTGTACACATTTGGGTTAAATAAATTATTATATTAGTCACATATTTCTTTTTATGTTTCTTTAAATGTGGCTTATTTTTATTTTACTTTATTTTATTTTACATGTGTAGCTCTCACTATATTTCTGTGGGGCAGAGAGCACTGCTTTACCTATGCCACACAGAATTATTTGTAATCAGAAGGTATGTGGCAGCTCCTATTTTCCTCTGAAATTATTTTATTTATGCTTCATGTCTTTCCACAAAGTCCATCTATGGAAGCAATTCTCAAAATCCACAGTGACTTACAGAGTTAAGTAAATATGTACATTTAAAAAATTTTGTTTTGGGGGCACCTGCATGGCTCAGTTGGTTAAGCATCTGGCTTTCACTCAGGTCATGATCTCAGGGTCCTGGGATAGAGTCCCATGCTGGGGCTCCCTGCTCCCTGGGGAGCCTTCTTCTCCGTCTCCCTCTGTCCTTCCCCACCACTCATACTCTTCCTAATAAACAAATAAAATCTTTTTAAAAAATTAAATTAAATTAAATTTTGTTTTCTATACACAAATGTTAAAATGTAACAAGGAGAATATGAGTTGTGGTCATGAGGTCATGGGGGTTGAAGACACAGCTGGGAAGACAGAATGGGGTTTCTTTCTGGAAGAAGGAAGACAGGAAATGGGAAAATGAGCTGGGATTACTGAGAGAACAAAAGATGGTGCTCAAATAGGGAGGGAAAAGATTAAAGATTAAGATAGCATGCACTATTTGTATTTTTACACAAATGATAAACCTTTTGCATCTTTATGATATTCTTGAGAAATCTGCATTTATATAAGAAAATTCTACTTCAAAGATTTCATTGATGAATATTTCCTTCTTGTCTAATACAGGAGTGATAAATGATATAAATGGGATACAGAAATATTTCTCATTTCATTCCATCTAATAGATACAAATAAAGAGACAGATGAGGTAATTCCAAGGTAATATTATGGAGGGGGGAATGTGGCCCTCCGGTCCTATTGTAAAGAAAAATTGTCACTTGAATTACCCTTGTTTGGTACAAGCCAAACATCTTGATAGGCATCTTCATAAGAATGGAAAGCTGGAGGAACTGTAACAAACATGAACTGAGCACTGAAAAGTCACAAGGCACTCCATGAAGTAGGGCATTACTGTTACCCTCTCTTTTCTCATGAAAAAACTGGAATGGAAAAGTTAAGGACTTACTCCAAAGTCGCACAAGTACTAAGTAATAGGGAGGACTTGGTTTAATTGTAAAATGTGCAGATTTTCATCAATTCTTAAGAGCTTCGAAACTCATAGATGTAAAGCCTGCAAACTCTTAGGTGGAAGATAGTGGGCCAATATAATTTTCATTATCCTTCTTTTTTTTTTTTTTTTTTTTGANNNNTAGGGAGAGGCAGGGGGAGGAACTGTAACAAACATGAACTGAGCACTGAAAAGTCACAAGGCACTCCATGAAGTAGGGCATTACTGTTACCCTCTCTTTTCTCATGAAAAAACTGGAATGGAAAAGTTAAGGACTTACTCCAAAGTCGCACAAGTACTAAGTAATAGGGAGGACTTGGTTTAATTGTAAAATGTGCAGATTTTCATCAATTCTTAAGAGCTTCGAAACTCATAGATGTAAAGCCTGCAAACTCTTAGGTGGAAGATAGTGGGCCAATATAATTTTCATTATCCTTCTTTTTTTTTTTTTTTTTTTGAGAAAAAGCAAGAGAGTGAGAGAGAGGGAAAGAGAGAGAGAGCGCAAGCAGGGGGAGCAGCAGAGGGAGAGGGAGAAGCAGGCTCCCCGTTGAGCAGGGAGCCCGATGTGGGACTCGATCCCAGGACCCCGGGATCATGACCTGAGCCAAAGGCAGACGCTTCACCGACTGAGCCACCCAGGCATCCATCATTATACAGCTTTTGACATTTTTCATAATGGTAATGATCCTTCCACTTATTAACTCAAAATATAAACTAAATGATGGTCGTAACTATAATCTCGTGTGGGCATTGAAAATTTAAACACAAACACACTATCAACGCTTATACCTTACTGTACCTGGCTTTCATGGTATCCATTTTTTCTTTAAAAAAGAAAAAGAAAAAAAGAACAGGTTTAGCGTGAGCTGCTTCTTCATCAAAGTGAGTGCCTGTTGTAGTTGTTTCTTTATTCTAGCTGATAGTCCCTATTTTTATCCTATGTATTCTGGTTGCCAAGGCATAAAAACTTATTTTAAAAAAAGTATATAAAACATATCTGTGATAGGAGGAGTGCTGGCTGGCATTTGCTAGTTCTCACACACAGGCATGCACAAAGAAAGAATGTGTAAATTTAGTTGTCTGAAAAAAACTCACAAAAACAGAAGAATGGCAGCCGTGCTGGAAGAAATGAAGTCAGAAACCTGGATTCTCGCTGTGCTACTGAAGGTGGTTAGATAACAGGGTCCAAAAGATTTGCTTAGAAAATGTGCTGATGGTCCCTTCTTCCCCACCTAACTGGGTTCTCATGAGTTATAAATAAAATAACCCATATTGAAATGGTCCACACAAGGCAACATTGAAGAAACACCACGTTAGCATTATGACTTCAATTATGTTATTTCTAGTACCATCTTCCTCTCCACTGTCTTTCTTTAGTCTTTAAAAGGTGTTTCTTCCGAAACCAATCATGGTGTCTGTTTGTTTGATTGTTTCTTTCTTTCTTTCAAGAATTTATTTATTTATTTGAGAGAGAGCGAGCGAGAAAACGCAAGCAGGGGGAGCAGCAGAGGGGGAGAGGGAGAAGCAGGCTCCCCGCTGAGTAGGGAGTCTGATGTGGGACTCGATCCCAGGACCCTGGAATCATGAGCTGAGTTGAAGGCAGACACTAAATAGACTGAGCCACCCAGTCACCCCAAGGCTTCAATTTCTAATTCAAGCCTGTCCTTGGGGTCCCAGGAAGCCCAATGTTTCCCTAGCTAGCACTTCCTCCTCTCTCCTCAAGTGGGTGCATGTGGTTGTGGATTATAGAACTCCAACGCTAAATGTAGTCTCTGGTATGATGACTCCCCCATACATGTTCTTAGAATGAATGAACACGTGGATTCTGGAATATTTCCAAGGAATAACTCTCATGCATTGAATTGGAAAAGAAATCCCATCCTATGCATCAGTCTTTCATTGTGTAAAGAAACCAGAGGGAGGAACTACAGGAAAATAAAAAGGGTGCATCAAACATGGAAATATGTGCATTGAAGAAGCAATTTTGGCAACACACAAACTAAAATTTCATTAAGCACACACATATGTGTTGACTCCTGGCTAGGTAGAAGGTACTATTCTCCTCTGCTAAGAGCTGGAAGATAGCACAAGGAAGATGTATCCTGTTTTCAAAGAGTAGTAGAAAATATATACTGGTGTTCAACCAATTATTTCTGCACAGATAATGGATGACGTTTGTGATTGGAAGTGACACTTGTAAAGCCCACAAAACCTAGGATGGGGCAACAAAGATAACACGTCTGTGAACCTGTCAGCTTCGTGACACATTTCATCAATGCTTAGTAGTTGTTTTTTTGTTTTTTAATACTAAACAGCAAAATATGTGTCACCTAAAAAAATCCAGTGTTGTTGAAACATATGCCTGTCTCATAAGGCAATATGCAAATAGAATCAGCGCTTTTTAAATCAAATCTGATGTTTGACTGAAAATACCTCCAAACTAAATTATTATAAGTCATTCTACAGATATCTTATTTCAAAAATTATCCAGCAAATAACAGTGAGTCAAAACGTGTTGTGCTTTCATCTTTTTCAACAATAAATTCTGATACAATAAAAATTTATTAAATAAAAATTATGTAAAATACATAATGGAAATAACATTATTTATTAGGAAAAAAACTGACTGCTCTTTTAATGCTACTGTGGGTTCTAAGTATTCAAAAAACTAAAAATCAGCATCACCATTTTTGAAGCCAGGTAATCAGAAACAAGGGCAAATGGCATTGCAAAACAACTTGAGAGGTTTGAGGGGTTTCTCTATTCTTTGCTTTTTAGCTTGATTCGAGACATTCAACATCTTCTACTAAGGATGCCAATTAAACGGCAAATCAAATACATCAAATTCTCTACAAAATAGCACAGGTCAAGTGCAAAAGTTTCAATCAACTCCAAAACAATTCCATGAGAAAAGTGACCAGAAAAAGAAAAAAAAAAAGAGAGAGAGAGAGAGAGAGAGAACAGAATTCAGAATTGACCATCGAAGAAAAGCATCATGCACTGGAAGAGAGAAAGAAGAGAAGAGTACGTGGGGAGGTCCGCAGGCAGCTGTGACCTCACACTGACAAGCACATGACCCGTAACTCCCACTCGAGCATCTGAAGAGCAGGAGAGCTTTACCTCACCCTCAGTGCTTCTGTCTTACACATCATAGCAGTATCACAACGGTGTGCCCTCAGAACAAAGTAGCCTCCTTGCTTTAGCAAAAGATTAACTCTTCTTCAAACAACACTTAAAATAAATTGTAGCAAACATATTTATAACAAGAAATTTTAATTCACTGATGCATAAATGAAATACATGATGAGAGTCTTCTAATAAGGCAGGTTGTCAGCCTGTCATCACATTTTGGCAGTGATGAGTTAGATTGGCCAACAGCTGACATTTCACACAGGTGTTCCTGGAGGCATCCATGATATTTGGCTGGGCTTTCAACTGGGATTCCTCCAGTCCAGGCCCTGCCGTGCACCTCAGACCATGCATGGAATATTCCTTATGGAATCAGCACCCCTCCTGGCGGCTGCCTTCACTGTCACTCATGAGAGCACCTGGGAGCTCTTGTTTTGCTCAACAAGAGAGAGGTGGGTGGTGAATACATCTCTGTGCTAGATTGTTCTTTGTCTTTGGGATGTGCTTTACAAACAGATAATTATTTGCAGAATGAGAGCAGCTGAATAAGAACACACACACAATAAAGAGAAAAACGTGGTGCTAAGAGATAACATTTGTGATTTTTGAGTACCAACTTTATAATTTACAGTACTCTCTCATGTACTTCTGTTCTACGATAATAACAGGAGTACATGAGAGATTAAAAATTTTTTTAAAACGTATTTTGTAAGCACCAAACTATAGCTAATATGACACTTTTTGTTCAATGTTGGAAATACTTTTGCAAAATAATTGAGTATTACATAGACTCCTATCATGAACAGTGGGATCTCCTTAGTATAGGAAATACATGTTACTTCTGTTTGCTCAGTGCCCAATGCCTAGTACTTAATAATCACACAATAAATGCTTGACATTTTTTGTATTAATTTTTGTTAAACAAAAATACACAGTCACAAAAAAGATAGTGGAAATCAGTAAAATAATTGAAACATTTTGTGTTCTATTGGGAAAGTGATTGGCACAAATATTGATAGGCATCTGTCATGTCTGTTTCATCGACTCAATTTCGCTCTTGGGAATAAAAACACAACTTTCTGAGCCCCATCCAGCAACAACAGTCTAAAGCAATAGAAAACTGAAAAGAGTCAGTTTATCATAATAGTCTTAATTGAAATAGTCTTAAGAGAAAGCTTAAATCTGCTTTCAAATTTTATAAATAGATTACAAGAGTCAACCTGGATTTTCTATCAAATTACTATAACTCTAGAGAATAAATCTGATGAACAATTTCTTTTTCCAAAGAGACATAGGACAAGTGGTCCTGTTTCCAGAAGATGACTACAACTGATCAAAGCTTAGTAGAGTTTACATCATCCTAGTTTTTACAGAGTGGCCTCTAGCCCAACTATTGACATCATCTATCCACTTCCTCTTACCTACAAAGTCTTCCTAAGAGCTGCTGAGCTGGAGAATCTCACATTTGTCTTTGCCTTCCCTTGTGTCTAGACATAAGCCAGAAGCTTTTCACAATAATCTAACCTGCTTTCACTTTAGATCTTTTCCAAAAAAGATAAGTTATCTGATGACTTGGGCACATCCATAATTCTTATTAGATGCTTTCCAAAACAGAATTAGCTGTTTTAGCCATTTCAGTTACTATAATTTTATGAAATATTAGTATTAGGATTCTCTTGCTGAGTGTTTATAACCAGAGATGAACACTACAAGAAAATATTCAGTATTTTGTTATACAAGTCTTCCCCTGCCATTTTATCCAAAACAATAAAATCTGACTGGAAATTACTAGTTGTTTTCATATTGCCAAGTTATGCCTTTTTCCTAAATATACTTTTAGGCCATCCGATAGCCTCTAACCATCCTTCCAGCAGATCCTGCTTGCACAGTTGGTGAGTTGTCAGTGTCAAGATAAAAAGAATGGATATCACTTTTCCAAAACACAGATTATCTGTAGCAGCAGGTGATTGGAGAGATAGGCTGTCCTTTGTACAAAGATGTTTTATTTTTTATTGTTTATTTTTATTTATATATTTATTTATTTGCTTAAGAAGTTGGTAGGGTCTCATATTGCAGCAATAGATCCAAAAGCAGCAGATAAACTTGAATACTGCAGGTGCGTAGTATCATGCAGAAATTTATAAAATATACTACTTTTCTCTAGGTGCAGTGATAATAAAATTTATCATATTAGTGTCTTTGGACACACCTAGATCATAGCTATTCTTCTTACTGATGAGCTCTGGACAGTCTCTTACAGAAAGTGGAAAGATTAATTTGTTCCCTCAGTCTGTGTCTTTTTGGATCCTATGAGATCTTCCTCCCATAAAAACAGAGACTACAGGGAATAGAAGGCAACCTAAAGTGTGTACTCGCTTTCTGAGTGTGTGGTGACCATGGCCATGTCAGCCCATATTGTTCTAATATTCTTGAGTGTCCAGTGCCCTCACTTAGGACCCTGGCACAAGGCCAAGTAAATGCTTCGGAACGCACGCACACAAGCCCAGAGTTTGCCCCACTACACCTGGTCGCATATGTTCGGATTGCTTAACAATTTATATCCTGGTTCTGACTTTCCCTCTCTTGAAGGTGATTGCTAAACCACCTCATAGGATGGGTCAATGTCCTTCATTTGACTTTATTCCCTCAGTTCAAGGATCCTATAACCAAATTGATATTCCATCAGCAATAAGTCAAAGTCTAAACATGTATAGCTCACCATGTCCATTGTATCCCTACCTTTCTGGAGAGAGAGCTATGAAATACAACAAAAGTTGTTTTATAAGACTAGAGGAGGTGAGATGAAGGAAGGCAGAGATGGGCATTCCAAAGGTCTCCTCTATTCCAGGAGGTGAGTGAAATATGAAGAACGCATAAGGACTATTCCCATACCCACCACATATCCAAATATGCTATGTGAAATGAGAATATCATTGCATTTTCAGAGAAGAGAGACAAACACAGACATACACATACTGAAATAATCTACCTTCTCAGAAGGATTCTAAGAAAAGGTGTAGTACAAAAATGTCACGAACTGTGCATGTTTGGGACAGGCAATGAACTTGTGTTCAACAAGTCATAGAAAATACCCAGAGAACATTTTTTACTTCTGTTGGGTCTTTGTGGGATTTTTTAATGAGCGAGGATTCCTGCAACATCATTATCTTTGTGATAGCACATGTGAGAAGTATATTGTACAAAGATGTACAAAGATGATAAAGCATTCTCTATCATGAAAATAAGTTACAGCCATAGGGGTATGATTCTCAAAGTGTGGTCTGAGTCCCCGGGATACTTTAGGAAGTCTCCGAAATCAAAACTGCTATCATAACAATATTAACATGCTATCTGCCCCTTTCTCATTCTCTCAAGAGTGCACAATGGTCTTTTTACCAAAAGCTCTACTGTGCATAATACTACAAGAAATCAAATGCAAAAGCAGCAGGCACATATTGCATGGTGCACTGGGTGTTATACACAAATAGTGAACCATGGAACATTACATCAAAAGCTAAGGATATACTGTATTGTGACTAACATAATAAAAAATAATTATTAAAAAAAAAAGCAGCTATGACTAATCAGCCTTCTATGAAAACAGGCAGCAAGAACTATCCACATGTGAATCAGTGCCACACCTCCCACAAAATTGCTTTCTCTTTGGGAAAAGCTATTTTCTTAACAATGTGTAATTTTTTTTCCCCAAGTACAGAACAATGTGTTATTTCTTAAAGATATGTTATTAATAGTAACGTCCAATGGCTTATTTTTAATTAATGAATAAATATTTCAGAATGCCTCAGCCTTCATTTTTGAAAAGTTACATAAAAAATACATAAGCAAAAGCTCTTTGTGTCAGAGTTTCCAGATATAGCAAAAACAAGCACACAAAACCAAAACAGGACACGCAATTATCTTTGAATTTCACATAAACAAAACATGTTTTGTGTGTAAGTATGTCCCATGAAACATTTAGCAATCCCAATTTAGGGGCCTTAAACATTTTTCAGAGTATCAGAATGCCCTGACACCCAAGGTTTGGGAATTAATGCCACAGAAAACATTGAGATGTAGACTGTAAATAGAAATTGAACCCCGCCTGCCAGTCCTGCATTTCCGGCAAGGCCGATGCCCTTGCTGCCGCTGGCTGTCGTGGTCTGCTCAGCGGCTGCCTCACCCAGATGCCAAGGAATGCGTTATTGATAATTTGCCTTCCAGATCCAATGCCATCTTTTCCTATTTCCTCTTCACAAACTAGAAAGCGAGGCTTATCGATCCCAGTGCACAGAAACGGTGGCTGAAGCAAGGAAGTAATACACAGGACAAGGCAGAGCCGGAATCGGACCATGCCCTCTGTCCTCAAGACATGGGATCTAGTTCACTGCCTGTCCGCTCCCTGTTGGTCTCTGGCCAACGTACACGGACTGCAGGACATCCTGCTTTGTTTATTTATTTTTTACCGTTACCTATAGAACTGGTGGGCGAAGCCCAGCTGAACCATCGCAAGCAGGAAGGAGAAGCAGCGCTAGAAAGCGTGAGTAGACAAGCGTCTGCAGGATCCGTGCCCAAACTTACAGTCACGCAATCAGTGTCGCTAGAGTTGATTTGCCATTTTTAGCCCCCTTGATAGATGATCTCCTTACAGGCCGTGTGACAATCCATTAATTAAAACAACAAAAATAACCCAACCAGATGTGCTGTGGGATGTATTCAGGTCATCCCAGAAGCTGCAAGAGTCAGAATCTGTGGCTCTTATCTTGTGGACGGGTGACAGCCGTGGTCTTGGAGTGGGAAGCTTTGGGTGGCAGCTTGACTTCTTCCACTGCCAGCCGGGAGCCCTTCCGCAGCTCTGTTGTCTCATGTGTGTAATAAGCATAACATCACCGGCCCCACGGACCTCAGAAGATTGGAATGAGGACGTAATTAAAAATACAAGTGTTTGTGAAATGTAAAGCTCTGGATAAACATAAGCCCTTTACCTCGTGTTACACTAAAACTGACGTGTCCTTGTCTTTCATTTCAGAAATAAGACATTTCTCTCTTTCTGACATAGTGGCCTACAATTAATTTTCTAAGATGCACTGGGTTTTTTTTTGTTTTTTTAAAGACTTGATATTTTTAGAGCAATTTTAGGTTCATAGATAAAATTGAGAGGAAGACACAGAGTTTTCCCGTATGCTCTCCTCACTGCCCCATGCATGGGGTGCCCCACTATGCACGTGCCCCACCCGAAGGTGAATCCACATGACTGTGTCACAATCACTAGGAGTCGATCACTCATGTATTTATGAACTTCGGGTTCACTCTTGGTGGTGGACGTCCTGTGGGTTTGGGCAATGGTATGATGACATGTATCCACCACATGGTCTCACACAGAGTAATTTCCCTGCCCTAAAAAGCCTCTGTGCTCAGCCTATTTGTCCCACTCCTAATAGAAATCAACTTTAAGACTATGAGGTGCCCAACAAATGTGTAACGTGCTCTCCACACCTGGGAGACACGGAGTCGTCGCTCTGACCCGGAGCCCTCCCAGGCCTGCCACTCCACACAGCCTGCCCATCACCACTGCCCTTCCGAAATCCCCTGCACATCTCGATGGGGCTTCACGATCACCGTGTCCCTGATGTCCTCACGGTGCCCTGCACCAGCTCTGTGGGCAGTCGTCTCATCTGTCACGTTCAGGGCTACTGGAGGTCGTGTTTTCCAGCAACGGCACTGAGCTAGGACTCCCGTCAGACCCACCCTCTTACACTGCACCATGCAGTACTCGGGAGTGTCCGTAGATTTAGAGCCATTGCCACGATCTCCCTTCAGACAGGCTCATCACCCCAGTAGGAAATCCTGTCCCTGTTTGCTTCCTTCTCCCACTGGGTCCTGACAACCATGGCCTTTCTCTCTTGAAGAATTTGCCAGGTCCATATATATCAGATAAGTGGAACCATCCATATGTCACATTTGTAACTGGCTTCTTTGAATTAGCATGTATCAGTACTTTATTCCCTTTTCCTATTTTATTTTTTAAAAAAGACTTAATTTATTTATTTGAGAGCAAGACAACTTGAGCAGGGGGAGCAGCAGAGGGAGAGGGAGAAGCAGACTCCCTGCTGAGCAAGGAGCCTGATGGCGGGCCTTGATCCCTGGACCTGGAGATCATGACCTGAGTCCAAGGCAGATGCTTAACCTATTAAGCCACCCAGGTGCCCCTCCTTTTTCATATTTTGAACATTTACAAAGTTCAGTAGTGCCCCCAAGAAGCCTAGGATTTGGTAGAGACCATTGTTTGCTCCAAAACAGCAAGTTTAGGAAAGCAGGTTGTCATTACCCAAAGTCAAGTATTATAGAATGTTCGGAGTTGATTCATTCGTAAGGGGACTTGTCTTTGGTCATGGAGCTTCGAGGTGCATCTCTTTAGGATGCTGAAGTAGAGAAGGCTCCCTTTTCCATTATCTACATGAACTGACTTTTGCTAATACTACCATTCCTGAAGAACATAGCTAGAGGGCTTTTGCAAAGACAATACTCATGGGAATTCTTTCCTGGTTTACCTAAAACAAGTAGCAAGTCTGGAAAGCAGATGTTAAGGAAGAAAAACCAACTGCAGGTGATTATGTGGCAGGACCGGAAATGATGCCCTAGTGAGTACACCACAGGTTCAAAGGAGAAAAGTTCTCTATGTGTTTATGAAGTATTCGCAGCTGAAAAACTAAAAAGGCAATGGAATGAGCGTTAGTGTTATACTTGGTCACTTTAGCAAAAATGCACTGTAATTTTCTTGGGTTTCATCATGAAATATATTTCTATTTATATAATCCCTCTTAATTATACACTTCTAGAGGGCAGATTTGTCAGTTTGCATGCATGAAATGTGTGGGTGAAGAGACCAATCTCCTGCTTTATAGAAATTTAAATTCTAGGGATGTATAAGGACATAATTCTTTGGATGGGTGAACAGAGAGATGTTAGATTGGATTAAAAGGATTAGATAATTACTATAATCTATATAATAAACTTAATCATCATTAAGCTATCTTGATAACATTGGTCAGGACTTTTGACCTGAAACAACAGAAAGAAAGGGCAGGGATTCAATAGAAAGCAATTAATTGGTCACACCTGCTATCTCAGAAGTCATCCTGATTTATATGAATTTTATTTCCACCTTCTGGCATATTTTTAAACAACCATATTTTTACTGTAAAAGACTGCCTTTCCATGAATGATGAATCAGGTAAAACTTATCTGCACTCACACACTGGCCCTCGTTCTCTTACTAGCTTCTGTACCACTTGCTTCTGTATTTCTTCTTCCTTACAAGACAACTTTGAAAATGATGTGATGTAGTGAAATCTAGCTAGGTTACATAAAGAAATGCTCAAAATACCATTACTTTAAAGAATAACTATATTTTATTTTTTAACTGGTTTCTTTATAATTTTTATGACATGCAATTTGTATCTACCTGTTGAAAAATTAAGCTTGCATTAATACCTTCATCTATATTTACACTGAAAATCAATCACAAAAAAATAATTCTCCAAAAATAATAATCACAAATAATCAAAAAAATTCTCCAAAATCCCCCAAATTTGCAACTTGACTCTATTGAGGTAGGAGCATCCAATAGTCAGAGCAAACAAAAATCCAGGGGAGAGAATCATGTATTTGGTTACCCTGAAAAATAGAATGTATGTGCAAAGAAGTATTTTGTTTTCATTATTCACTACTGCTTTTAGAATAATTAGTTCTCTAGGATCTTCCAAGGATGACCAATAGCATTCATTTATTTGCTAGCCTGTTAATTTGTTTTTAGTATTATTATGAACCTAAGACTTTGATGCATTAGATGTGCTTCAATTCTTTGCCACTGCCATTTTAGATGCTTAAATTGTTTTATTTGGGGCAGTAGGAGCTCCCTAAATTCCCTGTGAGTCCTCAGATATCCCTGATCACTGCGCTTTGTGAAATGCCAATATGTTCTTCAATAATCTTGTTCATTTTTTTGCCAAAGCCCTGGATTCAGCCATTTCCAAGATGCCCTGATCCGTGTGCATAGAAAAACGGTATTTGGAGACAATAATCTGGGGACCGGGGTGCTCATGTCAATAGGTTATTATTCCTAGGCCTTTTCAGTGGAACTATGAAAAGTATATTTTTAAAAGGAAGTATATCATGAGTTCATCGTTACACTTCCAGTTCAAACGTAGGATTACTGAGTTTTATTGTTTTTAATTTTATAGTTATACTAAGAATCAAGAAACTTGGATTTTAATAATATTAACTTAATTACTTGTTTCATATTAAAGATGCATAAATAAAAGTCTCAATACCAATGTAAAAATTGTTATTAATATTTTCAAGAGTTGAAAATTTCTTTAAGGTTGTTCTGCTTGGGGGGTTAAGCTCCACTGTATCAGCAAATCTAATGGCTGTATTTACAATTCACTGGACATGATTGTTTTCTGTATGATTAAGCCCCCAGCTGACAAATAAATAGGTTTTGTTGTTTTCCCCATCTTGGATTTTTTTCTCTTAACCAATGTTGACTATTACAGGAGAGTATATATAGAAAGTTCACCTTCCTTCTTATAGCCACATACTGTAAAGAGCAGTCCTTTCATCATATTTCATTGTGGGTGTGCTATGGGCTCCACACATGAATATTTAGGGCACATTCAGGTTATTTATTTCTATTTCACTATCATAAATCATGCTGGAATGAAAGCCTGGGTCTATATCCCTGCTGCTTTCACCAGTTATGTATTTTGGAATGGATTCCTACAAGTTAGTTTGTGGTGTCAGAGCATGATGACTATGTAATTTCACTAAATGTTGTCAAACTTCCTTTCATAGTGGGTGTAGAACTTACCATTCTCAACAATGTGTGAGAGCGCCAGTTCTTCCGGAATCTCACCAGCAGATTCCATGGTCCCACTTTGTATCTTTGTAAACTAAATATGTGAGAAATGGCGTGTCGTAACTTTAATTATGAATTAAATGTTTGCCAATAGTGGGTTATCTAAACTAGACTTGGTAATCAAACAAACTTCAGTGAAAATGAAGAAAGAGAACATTTTAAAATGTGCATTCAAAATCATGATTTTATTATACTTTGGGCCCTACTGAACCTTTCAAAAATAAGACTATTATTTAGGCTTTATAAGGAAAAATGTAATTTATTAAAATATATTTGAATTAGAAGCAACTTATCATGAATGCAACAGTTTTGTTTAAGTAAAGTATAAGCTACTTATACCTTTATGAATGCTATATTGCTAAATGATGTAATGAATATTTAAAAAGAAAGTTAGGTTAGGAAAATATGTCCAATTTCTGGAGGACAATACTGTTTATAGTTTATTACTATTCTATTTATATTAATGATATCATCATTTAGTATGTGGCTAAGACATGTATATTCCAGAATCACTGTATGTTATCCCAGAATAGTTTTTAGTTTACTCTGATTAAAAAATTAGCTTTGAGAGTGTACTGAGGATTTCCTGGTCTTGGCTTTTCTTGGACCATTACTCTACAATATTTTATGAACATCTCAGTTTGGTATTGATTTGTATTGCTTTAATTCTTGCTGGAGGATTCAATCAGATTGTGTTTACACAAAGTATTGATCCTTCAGCAAAGCCATGGAAAAACTGGAAAGAAGAGATACTTGGGCTTGCATCCATGGGCTAGTACTAACTTTCAAGGGTACATTTACCCAACAAAGTTGTATATGATCCCAGTGAGAGCAAGGCTTTTGCATTGCATTGACATATCACACAGGATTTAGAATGCTTATTTTCTCATTATTCTCTTTGTGAGGAAAGCCTTAAGTACACTAACTCACCTTGACAGACCAATTTGCTTCTAACATCTGTACTCATAGACAGATACCGTGCTCTATGGTCATGGCTTTTCATTTGAATCATATTACTGAATGTAAATATAGCTGTCAATTACCTCGTATTTCCAATAATCCTGAGAAATATTTTGGCTATATAACAACTCTAAAACAAAATGACCAACAGCCTGTTATGCTATGTAATCATCAGGGACAGGTGTCTGATGGCTCTGGGGTCACCTGTAATTAGAGGTAGCCCCATTTTCTTTGCCTTTTCCTTTTATTTGGTACCTTGATTTGCTCAGAGTCCTTACACTTCTCTAGTCCCTCTGCTCTGAGTTCAATTTCTGATCCTACCACTTATACCACACATGTAATAGCCTCTCTAGGTTCCAGATCTTCTCTGAAGGCCAAGAACAAAGACAAAGCAATAGCAACCCCTGCCTATATCAGCCTTTGGGTTGGAACTTGACAATCATCCTACCAATTAATCCTCCAAGTAATTTAGAGAAGTGCTTTTACAGATAAGACATTAGAGAATCAGAGAAGTAACCTGTTTCAGGTGGCTTAGCTGGCAAGAGCGCAGAAAGGATTTTTGAAGGCACCTTTGTCAGTGACCAAGGTTCCTCATTATTTTTTTTTTTAAAGATTTTATTTATTTATTCAACAGAGATAGAGACAGCCAGCGAGAGAGGGAACACAAGCAGGGGGAGTGGGAGAGGAAGAAGCAGGCTCATAGCAGAGGAGCCTGATGTGGGCCTCGATCCCACAACGCCGGGATCATGCCCTGAGCCGAAGGCAGACGCTTAACCGCTGTGCCACCCAGGCGCCCCAATTCTCATTATTTTTAAATAATATTTGAAACTAAAAATTTATATTGACTATAGAAAGCTTCACTTGTTCATCAAAATATGCTCAATCTGTCTTGAGCTCTTAAGTTAGCTAAAATACATGAAAGAACCTGCTCCCTTCTCAGATGTTATTGTCCTTGAATCACCAGGGTTAGGGGCTAAAAAAAATGTTTGGCATGTTTTTTTGTTTTTTCATTTAAGAAATGTTACACAATGACCTTTAGCGTACTATATTCTCTGGAATAAGCTAAAAATAGATTTTCTGTGAATTAGCATGCAACTTGAATTATTTTGCAGTGTTTCTGCACTTGAGGTTTGCCAGTGCCAGAAGTCACCAGACATTAAATATCGTGTTAAGCTTTCACATGCAATGTTTCCGGAAGGTAGTGTGCACATGTGAGTGTAAAATATAGCTTTTGAGACATTTTTAGACTAAATGGACTTGGAAATCTCTTTCACTAAGCCCATGTATCAGCAGTAATATTTTTGGAGTGTGCCTATAGAAAAATAATTTCACCTACAATGGGATTACATAATTAATCAGCCTCCAAATAACTCATGTTTGAAATTATGTGAAAAAATATTAGCAAGTAACCCCCTCAACTCCTCTACCACTGAAATCTCAATTTCATTAGCCTTGTGAAATGAACTAGCATGATATTTAGCAAAGTTCAAATGCTTTTCTAACATTACACTGGCTTATACTGTTAAAAGGGACCTGAGAAAAGGTGAGTTGACAAACCATACGTACACAGTCAATATAACTGATGAAGTCGTTGAGAATGTTGTTTATGAAGACTTACAGGGAAAATAACCTCACTTTTTCCTGAATTCTTGAGATCTTAGGAAAAAAAGGTTTTACCTGTAGTCATTTAATCTACAATATTTTAGGGCACTTTCATTCTGGTTTCTTCCCCAAATGGGTTTAGGCTTATACTTATCAAAATTGAAATAGCTAGGATTCTAAAATAGACTGTGAAATACTTTTCTCAAACTCGCTCTCTTTTCTGGGTCAACTTCTGCCTCGGGATATGGGCTGCAAAGAGAGGCTCGGAGTGCCAAAACTTCAGAGCTATTTTCCTGTTCCTTCTCCCCATCCTAACCACCATCACCATTCCGATGATGCCTGCAGATGCCACAGGGCTCCGAAATAACACACCTGGCACTAGGCCCCCTCCTGGTTTGCCAATGTGAAGCTGAACATGTCTCGGGCTTCCTTCTTACTCTCTCGTCCTCCAAATCCATTTAGCAGATACTATCCATAGATGCTACTGACAGTTTCCTAATTTTTATCTCACACTCTCCATTTCTTGGTCATTAAAGCTGGCCAAGCTTTAGTTAACTAGTATTTAGGTGACCCAACACTTCTGTTTCCCTCAGCTTAGTGGCACATCGCCAATCTACACACAAGTTTCTAAGTTCTAATTGTTGGACTCATATGAATTTTCTGCCCAAGAATCTCCAATAACTTCATATTGCCTACAAATATCATGAAATGCCTTCCCCTGCAAAACCCAAGTCATTCACAATCTGGGTCAGTTAGGGATTTTTTTTTTAATAATAATTTTTATTTTGTTATATTAGTCACCATACAATACATCCCCAGTTTTTGATGCAATGTTCCATGATTCGGTATTTGCATATAACACCCAGTGCACCATGCCATATGTGCCCTCCTTAATACCCATCACTGGCCTATCCCAATCCCCCACCCCCCTCCCCTCTGAAGCCCTCAGTTTGTTTCCCAGATTTTCAATTCTATCTCTTCACAAACTCTCTCCAGCCAAATTAGACTACTTGTTCTCCATTTTCTGTAAATGTTCTTCCAGGCTTTATTCTCCCTATGTATGTTTGTTGCTTTTATTCCATGGTGTCTTTTTATTTATTTATTTTTTAAGAATACACATATTTAGGGAGCTTGGGAAGATGGCAGAGTAGGAGGACCCAGAGCTCACCCCATCCCACATTTACAACGAGCTACCATCCACATCCAAGTCAATAAACCAGACAGCAATCCAAAGACTGGCAGAACAAATTCCACAACTAAATTTAGAGAAGAAGCTGCATTTGAAATATTAGGAGAGTCAGAAAGGTAGAGAGAGGCTGCCCACAGGAGGGAGGGAGCTAGATGCCCAGAGAGGGCAGAGAAATGGGCCCTCACACCAGGGAGCTCCCAAGGGCAAAACTAATCCACATGAGTTTGGCTTTAAAAAGCAGAGGAGCTGAATTCTGTGAGTTTGTAAAACCAGTGGGACTTGGAGCCTGGAGCTGTAAAAGTCAGCTGACTCAGCACTGGGTCAGCCAGGAGGGTGAGTGATGGCCCGGTCACCACCCTTAAAAAGATAGCATCCTGTATATAGAGGCAACAAAACAATGGCAGTTTACACAATGTCAAGGGCAAATAGGAGACATATCTGTTTCTACTGACTTCAGAGTGTGCTGAGGGACTTCTCAAAAAATGAGGGAGCTGGCAAGTGTTATTTTCCTCTCCTGCCCACCAGCATAAAGACTGGGCCATCTGCGGGAGGGGGGGATCAACAGATACTTGCTACCTAGCCAGTGAGAAGTGAGTGAGTAGTGCCTGCAAGTTCTCCCATGGACTAGCCCACTCCAAGTCTGCTAGCTCCGGGCCTAGGCTCAGCTCAAATTTTGTTAAAGAGAGCATGTGCCCTACCCTGCCCCTGGGTACACAGCTGTTGCAGCAAGCTATGCCCAGACACCACACTGCAGCCACTGTGCCCTCAGCCACCTTGTGCACCATGCCCAGCCCTCCCAGCCATTGCAGGGTGCTGTGCCCAGCTCTGCACACTAGGCATGCAGCCCCAAGCCACCACAGAACTTCAGTGATCCAGCATAGGACTAGTGGCCCAGCACAAATTTTGCTAACACCATTGCCCAGTTCCCAAGCTCCCCTGCAGGCATGTCCCTCAGAGCCGGCCTGCCTGGCTCCCACTAACAACACAGAGAGTAAGCACAGCCCACCACAGGCAGAGAGCCAATACAGACCATTGTATTGAAAGGAACAGTGACTCAGACACAACAGCAGGGCATAAGCAACATACACAGGATACTCTCCTAAAGCGTCAGGTTCTCGTAAACAGGGGACACTGCACTGAAGGGCCCTCTAGGACCTCTTCTTCTTAAAGTCACTACTTTCAAAAGCAGAAGACAGCTAACTTATTAACATATAGAAACAGACACAAAGAGGCAGACAAAAGGAGAAGACAGAGAAATTAATCCCAGATGAAAGAACAGGCCAAGGCCACAGCCAGAGACCTTAGTGAAACAAATGTAAATATCACGCCTGGTAGAAAATTTAAAGCAATGCTCATAAGGATGCTCACTGGGCTTGAGAAAAGAGACCCTTAGCCCAGAGATAAGGCATGGTATAGTAGAGATAAAGGGCTCAATAAATGAGAAAGAAACATGCTTGCTGGAATAAACAGCACACGGGAAGAAGAAGAGGAATGAATTAGTGACCTAGAAGACAGAGTAATGCAAAGTAATCAAGCTGAACAAGAGAGAGAGAAAAGAATCATGCAAAATGAGAATAGATTTAGGGAACTCAGTGACTCCATCAACCATAATAACATTGGTATTATAGGAGTCCCGGAAGAAGTGAAAAGTGTGCAGAAAATTTATTCGAAGAAATAATAGCTGAAAACTTCCCTAACCTGGGGAAGAAAATAGAGATCCAGATACAGGAGGCACAGAGAACTCCCATCAAAATCAACAAAAGCAGACCCACACCAAAACATATTGTAATTAAGTTGGCAAAACATGGTGATAAAGAAACAAATTTAAAAGCATCAACACAAAACAAGACAGTAACTTATAAGGAAAAACCCAAAGCCTATAGCAGGAGATTTTTCAACAGAAGCTTTGCAAGCCAGGAGGGAGAGGCATGATATATTCATAGTGCTAAAGGGGAAAAATATGTAGCCAAGAATGCTCTATCCAGAAAGGCTCTCATTCAGAATAGAAGAGCTTAAGGATTTCCCAGGCAAACAGAAATTAAAGGAGTTCATGACCAGTAAATCAGTCCAGGAAAAAATATTAAAGAGGACTCTCGGAGTGGGGAGAAGAGACCGAAAGTGACAGTATACAGGTAGAAAACACAAAACAAGTAAAAACAAATGTTTCTGTAAAACAACCAAAGAACTCACAAAATAAAGGTGGTAAAATATGACAATATATACCTAAAATGTGGGAGGAGAGGAGTAAAGAATGGGTTCAAACTTAAATGACCATCAACGTAAAATAGACTATTACATGTAGAAGGTCTTAAATACAAACTGAATGGTAGCCACGTGTCAAAAATCACTAATAAGTGTGCAAAGAAGAATGAGAAAGAAATCCAAATATATCACCAAGGAAGATCAGCAAACCATGAATGAGGGAAAGACAGGATCAGAGAAAACTTCAGAAACAACCACAAAACAAATGATAAAATGACAGCAAATACATATCTATCAATAATTACTTTGAATGTAAATGGAATAAACACTCCATTCAAAAGACACAGGGTAACAGAATGGATTAAAAAAGAGAAGACCCATCTATATGCTGCCAGAGACTCAATTTAGACCCAAAGACACCTGCAGATTGACAGGGAGGGGGTGGAGAACATCTATCATGCAAATGGATGTCCAAAGAAAGCTGGAGTAGCCATACTTACTTCAGACAAAATAGATATTAAATAAAGGCTGCAACAAGAGACAAAGAAAGGCGTGATCTAATAATAAAGGGAAAAATCCAAAAAGAAGATATACAAAGGTAAATATTTATGTACCCAACATAGGAGCACCCGAATACATAAAATGGCTACTAACAACCATAAAGGAACAAATTGATAATAGTACAATAGTAGGGGATTGCAACACCCCACTTACATCAAAACATAGATCACCGAAACTGAAAAACAATAAGGAAACAATGACTTTGAATGACACACTGGACCAGATGGATTTAACAGACATATTCAGAACATTCCCTCCTAAAACAGCACAATACACACTCAAATGCACACTGAGTATTCTCCAGACTAGATCACATATTAGCCCACAAAATGGCCTCAACAAATTCAAGAATATCATAGTTCTACCATGCATTTTTCTGACCACAATGCTATGAAACTAGAAGTCAACATAAGGAAAAAATAGAAAGACCACAAATACTTGGAGGCTGACAACATGCTACTAAATATAATGGGTCAATAAGGAAATCAAAGATTTATATAAAAAGTACATGAAAACAAATGAAATGAAATCACAATAGTCCAATACTTTTGGGATGCAGCAAAAGTGGCCCAAAGAGGGAAGTACATAGCAATACAGGCCTACTTCAAGAAAAAAAAATCTCAACCTAACCTTACACCTAAAGGAGATAGAAAAGAACAACAAATCAAATATAAAGCCAGTGGAAAGAAGGTAATAATAAAGATTAGAGCGGAAATAAATGATACAGAAACTAAACAAAACAAGAGAACTAACCAATGAAACCAGGAGGTGATTCTTTGAAAAAAAGAATCAATAAAATTGATAAACATCAAGCCAGACTTCTCAAGAAAAAAATGCGGACTTGAATAAAAAAAACCACAAATGAGAGAGAAGAGATCACATCCAACACCACAGAAATAGAAATAATTATAAGAGAATATTATGAAAAATTATATGCCAACAAACTGAACAACCTAGAAGAAATGGATAAATTCCTAGAAACATATATATTACCAAAAGTGAAACAGGACAGAATAGAAAACTTGAACAGACTGATGACCAGCAGAGAAATTGAATCAGTAATCAAAAATCTCCCAACAAAAAATGGCCAGGGCAAGAGGGCTTCACAGGTGAATCCACCAAACATTTAAAGAAGAATTAATACCTTTTCTTCTCAAACTATTCCAAAACACAGAAAAGGAGGGAAAACTTCTAGATTCATTCTATGAGGCCGGGATTACCCTGATACCAAAACCAGATAAAGATACCAGTTAAAAGGAGAACTACAGGACAATATTGATAATAAACAGAAATGCAGAAATCTGCAACAAAATACTAGCAAGCCCAATCCAAAAATACATTTAAAAAAGCATGCACCACAATCAAGTGGGATTTATTCTTGGGTTGCCAGGGTAGTACAATATTTGTAAATCGATCAAAGTGATTTATCACATGAAGAAGGATGAGAACAATATGATCATTTCAATAAACAGGGAAAAATCATCTGATAAAGTGCAACATCCATTCATGACAAAAACTCTCAACAAAGTAGGTTTAGAGGGACCATACCTCAACATAATTAAGGCCATATGTACAAAAACCCACAGCTAACATCATCCTCAGTGGAGAAAAACAGAGCTTTTCCCTAAGGTCAGGAATAAGACAAGGATGTTCACGCTCACCACTTTCATTCAACATAGTACTACAAGTCCTAGCCACAATCAGACAATAAAAAGAACAAAAAATATCCAAATCTGTAAGGAAGAAGTAAACCTTTCACTATTTGTAGATGACATGATACCATATATAGGAAACCCAAAAGACTCTGCCAAAAAAACTGCTAGAACTAAGAAATGAATTCAGTAAATTTGCAGGATACAAAACCAATGTACAGAAATCTGTTGCATTTCTATATACTAATAATGAAGCAGAATGAGAAATTAAGAAAACAATCCCATTTACAATTACACAAAAATAGTAAGATACTTAGGAATAAACCTATCCAGAGGTGAAAGACCTATACTATGAGAACCATAAAACACTAATGAAAGAAACTGAAGAGGACACAGAGTCATGCAAAGACATTCCATGCTCGTGGATCAGAAGAACAAATATGGCACGGGCTATTCTGTGAAAAAGACAGATAAACCACTTTTTCTTTCAATTATGTTAGAATTTGGTAGGGGTTGGGGGACAGAAATCTACCTGAACACTTCTAGTATGCTTTTCCAAGGTTATTTTCATGTACTATTATCTTTATGCCCTGTATGAGCTGCATGAATGTATAAATATTGGAGGTTGGGGTGGGAGGTGAGACACCACAGATGCCACTCGAGTCAGGAGTAAAGAGTTTGAAGGAAAGTAATCAGTTGTCAACTTCCGCTACGTGTTGGACAATACGGTAGGTTCTGGTCATACAATGTAGAATAAGGTAGGATTCCCTGATACAAAATCACAAAATCTAATGGGAAGGGCAGAAACAGAAACAGATTGTTTTAATTAAAGATAATAAGTACCATAATAAAGGAAAAAATAGACTTAGGGGCACCAAGGAGAGGAAACGAATAACACCACCAAAGTCAGGAAACACTTCACCGAGTCGAGAAATTAAGAGTTTATATCTTACCTGCTGACATTTATCAAGCTTCTAACATGTGCCAGTAATAAGTGCTGTCCATTCACCACACACAAGCGTGCTAGCCCCATGACAGAGGGGTTATTCTTTTGGGGTGGGGAAAGGTGGGTAGTGGGTGGAGGGGTAGTGGGTGGAGGGGCAGAGGGAGAGAGAGAGAAAGAATCTCAAGCAGACTCCCTGCTGAGTACAGAGCCCTACCTGGGGCTCAATCCCACGACTATGAGACCATGACCTGAGCTAAAATCAAGAGTCAGAGGCTTAACCAACTGAGCCACCCAGTGCCCCATGTAGGTGTTATTCTTATTCCTATTTTACAGATGGTGAAACCGAAGCAAACAGAGGTAAGGACTGGCCCAAAAGGCAAGGACACAAGGACTCTGGCTCAGAGCTGGCATGCTCTTCTGCCTGTAATTGTATGAGACGCTATGATACACAGATTCGGGTCCTGTGTCACATGGCATTACTGGGGTATGTAAAGGGTCTTGGGGAACTGGAAACATGAAAAGCTACAGCTCTTCAAGTGCTTCATGTTCCTTAAAATTTTCTAGAAATTCAACTGTTTTAAACACTAAGAAAACACTTGCATTACCAACAATCACTACTATCAGTAGAGTGGAGAATTACATGAATTGATTTTCCACCCCTTGATTTTCAAAATGAGCCAGTGTCGGTGCCTGGGCTAAATTTCATGCCATTACAAAGTATTTCTGACTGCTCATCTAGGGACCGAGATGGCAGGCCCCAGCTTTTCCACGAGCTAGTCTGGGATTTAGAACACGTTCATGTACCTCACTTGTCCTCCATGTCCTAATCTGCAGTGATGGGATGTTAATAACATGTACTTTGTGCAGTTATAATGGTGACTTTTGGTACGATTTTGCAATTCTTTTTATTACGTTAAAGTACATTTATTTATATACGTGTTGCCTGAACTCCCGCGCTCCCAAGTGGTCTTCATGGGAGCAAGACATCACAAGAGAAATCACTTTCATATTTCCTGGCTTGACAAATATTAGCAGAATTCTTAATAAATCCCGACAAAACTGCGGAGCTAGCAATATAAAATGCCGAGGGAGACACGGAGACACTTCACCAATAACTGTGGCCCATCTGTCTTTATAGGATTAATGTTGCCAAGCCTGGGTGTCAAGTTGAAGACCGACAGCCTGGGCTTGGAAGAGCAGCTGCCATGGAGGTGGCTGCATGGCCACATGGCACAAATGTAGTCCCACAGAGTGACAGTGCCGTGAGGCATGGGGCCACACTAGCTTTTCACCAAGGGAAGTAAACACTCTTTTCTGGATCATGAACTCACTACCTGGGCAAAGAATTACGATGGAGAATTCAAATCCTCACATTTAGCTCTAAATCTTTCTCAAGCTTTGTAAATCTTTCAGAGTTTCTGAATGAAAACATACCAGCACACCGTTTGTGGAAAAGAGATACAAATTCAGCTATGTTTTGGGGGAAATACTAGGATAAACAAAGCCACATAGAATCATTAATGTATTAATATAATGTATTAATATAAGCTGCCATTCTCCAAAAGACAATAGGTGTTTCCAAACTTATTTTTAATTTGTAATTGTTTTCCTTCTGGAAGAATAATCATTAAAAATCTCACAGTTTGCTGGACTGTATGGTGAAATTCTGTCTAGCTCTGTAAAAATTTGCCAGACTGTGTTCCAAGTGGCTCGACCATTGTGCATTCCCAGGGGCGGGACTGAGAGTCCCTGTTGCTCCATGTCCCAGCTGCATTTGGTTTCTTGTTTGGGATATTAGCCCTTCTAAGAGGTGTTGTTTTAATTTCAATTCACTGATGAAACATCACGTGGAACCTCTTCTTGTATGTTTAGTTGCCACCTATGTATCTTTTTTTGGTGAGACATATGATACTTTGCCCATTTTTAAATCCAGTTGTTTATTTCCTAGGATAGCATTTTGAAGGCTTTTTGTATTATCTGGGACACAGACCTTTATCAGAAATATGTTTTGCAACTATTGCCCCCAGTCTGGCTCATCTTCTCATTCTCTTAACATTGCCTTTTATGGAAGAGAATTTTAATTTAAAATGAAGTCCAATTTTTCAATTTTTTTTTTTTTTACTTCATGGGTTGTGCTTTGGTATTTTATCTAAAAGGTCATTGTAAAAGCTAAGGCCACCTAAATTTTCTCTTATGTTATCCTTTAGAAGTTTAATAGTTTCATATTTTATATTTAGTCTATGATCCATTTTGAATTAATTTTATGAAAATTAGAAGATCAATGTCTAAATTGTTTTGTGGGGTGGGGGGAACACATATGGCTATCCAGTTGTTACTGAATCAAATTCTTTTAATCATAATCATAATTGTAATAGTTCCAAATAGTCTAATAATTGTGTAACTTAATTTTTTTCTTTCAATTTGACACAGAAATTATCCTAAATTTTTAATGACAAATATCCATTGTGATCAAATAGTGATAAAAGAGAAAAAGGTCATTCTTAAACACAAAAGCAAATACACACATCTCTATCTAGAAATAAAAGAATGTACTTTAATTACATGTGATAAGATGTATTCATGTGTTCTATATCCAACTTTAAACCAGAAAGCATCACCATGTAGCCATTAAAACTCATTCTTGGACATGGATTTATCTTCATAGTACTAGAGAAAATCCATTTCTTAGAAATAACACATTGGTCTTCAACTTTCCACTTCTGTTTAAATTTTTTAAAAAATGGAAAGTAGAAAATTATAATTTGCCATTATTTATAGGCCTATGTGATGTATTTTATTGTTTATTCATTATACACATCAATATCCAGATACATATATACATTTAAACTGTATGTGATGTGTATGTAAAATTGTGTCATTATGAGTGAACACAGCATAGGTTTTAAAGTCAAATAGACTTTTACTTAAATCATATTTGCAAGTAATAGCTGCGTGAACCTGGACAAATGAGTTTGAGTTTTATTAACTGTAAAATGACAGGAAATTTACAGTTACTTCATGGTGCTATTGTCAATACAAAATAAAATACTCATAGTCTGACTCAACAGTTTCTAACAGCAGGAAAGCTCTTAATAAATATGTATTCTTCACTCATTTCATTGCCCCTCAAGACGGAATCTTCAGTTCATGAAATGTGAATTTAGACACTGATTAGCCAAAACACTAAATATTAGGAAAGTTTGGGAGGGAAGAGATTTAGTACCTACCTCAAGAGATTTTTTTTTTCAAAATAGGTGCAAAAACCTTAAAATAGCAAATAACCAACATATATAAGAATCCAGCACAAAGGTAAGATTTTTTAAACAGTGATGCTGGTAAAAGGAAAGTCTCTGGGGACAGATGAAGTGGATGTGTGGTTCAAGGCTGAGAGAAGGACATCTTCAGAGTTCTCAACTGTGTCTTGAGAGATGCTATTTTTTTTTTTCATTAAAATTGATGTCATTGGGGCACCTGGGTGACACAGTCAGTTAAACATCCAACTATTGGTTTTAGCGTAGGTCATGATCTCAGGGTGGTGAGATCAAGCCCCGTGATGGGCTCTGTGATCAGTGCAGAGTCTGCACAAGATTCTCTTTCCCTCTCTCTCTGCCCTTCCCTTTTGTGCTCTCTCTCAAAGAAATAAATAAATCTTTAAAGAAAATTTTGATATTATCAGATAGGAAATTCACATGAAGTTTCCAGTCATTCACTGAAACATGTATCTGCCCCTAGAACCATCCACCATGTTGAAACCTGTTTCAAGACGGAAATGTTCTGCACCCAGCTGGTGGAAACTTTCATGTCTGGACCAAACAGTGTATACTTCCTAGGAAGTTCATCACATCATGTATCCCCTCTACTTTCATTCATAACTTTTCCCTCTCTTTTCCCCACCACCTAATACACTCACAGCCATTCCTCCTCAACAAGAGTGTCTCTCCCATGTCACCAGCATGGCTTCTGATGGCCACCTCACTGGCCTCCTTCTGTTCACAGGGGAGCCTTTTGAGGCCTCTTTGCCTGATACCCCAACTTCCTCACCCTTGGCTCCCTGCATCCAGTCTCCCCCATCTCATTTCCTAACACATTCAGAAGATCAGCCAATACCTTCTGGAAGTGAAATTCAATGAATGCCCTCCAGTCTCTGAAGTCCCTACCTTCACCCGCAGCCCAGACCTACATCCACCCTCATGGCCTAGGCGTCACCTGCCTGCATTCCACAGTTACCTATAGTTTATGGCCAAATGTCTTCCTTGAGCTCCAAACTCATATATTCAAATTCCTCAGAGTCTTGTCCATGCATACATTTCACAGTCATATGAATTGATTCATATTCAACATTTGCATGCCCCTTCACCAGGTTCAAAATGACACCACGAGAGCTGCCATTTCTTTGCGTCTCTGTCCCAACCCATCCAGTTGCCAAACTGGACACTTTATCAGCAAGTGCTTCATCATGTCTCTCTGGCTCCATCCCAGGGCAGCCACCTCAGTCCAGGGGTTCATCACGTTTCACACAATGAACTACAAAAGCCCCATGACAGACTTTCTCCGATTCATTTCTCACATTGCCACAGTGGCGAACCTTCTAAAATAGACACCTGAAAATATTACTCTCCTGCTTTAAATTTGTAAGTGCCTTTTAGAGGAAAAAAAAAATTAGAATAGATTGGAAAAAAAAAAACTTATTATATGTATTAACCCACAGCTTTGTCCTCAGGTTTCAGCTGCCATCCCCCACTCTGCTCTAGTTGGACAGAAAAGTTTTGAGATATTTTAATAGACTATAGTCTCTCAAATCTTGCCAGTTTCATTCATTACTGTTTCTCCAGGAGTTTAAAAAAAAAAAAAAAGACATGGACGTATGATATTCAATGATTGTTGCGAAATGCACGGAGTTCTACAAAAGAAATAGAGAAGAAAAGGTCTCATGTAGAGTGGAGGCTCTAAGCAGGTGATTCAGATAAAGGTGATTTTGCAAGTAAGTTGAATCTTCAAAATTGAATCTTCTGGAAAACAGAGAGCTCAGATAGCATAGGAAAACAGAAATAGTTATGTTTTGTTGTTGCTGTTGAACGGGGATTGGACCGGATATCCGAGGAGAAGCTGAGACAATAATTCAGTCACGACAGAGTAAAGGCCTAAAAAGCAATTTTGGTTTAGGTCTGGAAAACAAAGGAAGAGTAATTACATTTATTGAGCAAATGTAGGCCATGCACTCCAACCAATCCACTACCCTCTCCATAAAACACCATGGATTACAGCCAAGACTTGCAATTTATTAAGTAATAGGCAGAGTGTAAAGAAAAAATTGGAACTCTTCTGAGTTTATTTGTTCGACGATGATGGTGTAGTGGATAGTGCTGAACTTTGAGGACTGCAGACTCCGAGGAGAGCCAGTGTTGAGCCCACCGCAGCCCTGTCCAAAACTGTGTTTAATAAATACTTTATGCCGAGTACAAAAGTGAATGATTACTGCTATGAAAGCCACTAAGAGAGATACACTTTTCTATTTACTCCCGTCTATGTCTCATTTTTATTTTAATAATATCACCATGAGAAACAAACTATCAGTTTTAGTTGTTCATGGAATATTTATGTTGCTCATTTAGATGCATAGTCTCTTACTTTGTTATGCTATAACATTCCCAACTTTCATATAAATATAAAATCAATCTAATTGCATTCATATAAAGAGATAAGCCCTCAGAATGGAAATGCCACACAAAAAAATGAATGCCTTTCCTTTCACGGTGAATTCAAAGCTCAAGCTTTTCTTTTTAAATATATAATTAAATATGATTTGATTAGTAATAGATGCAAATAGCTTTTCCCCCCACTGAATGATTTAAAAAATCATTGCAATTAGGTATTTGATTTTCCATCTACCTGTCTTCAAAGCATTTCTCTTTTTTAACTGATCCCCGATTGTCAGTGTAATTACAGAGCCATTTTGAAAGCAGCTGGATTCCCAGGTGCATTCCTGACAGCACCCCTGAAATCAGGTAATGACCTCATACATTGGAAGCACACCTTGTCAGTCCTAGACAGATACGTGACTAGGGGAGGAGGTAAAGCATTTCTTCACACATTAAAAAAGAAAAAAAAAAATCTCAAACTCAGGAAATTGGTTTTACTCCAAATTTCACCCCAGAGAGTTGATTTTTGCATGAAGCTTTAAGAAGCAATTTTACTTTGTATCTTCAAGTTTATAAGATTATGAGTGACTAAGTACATTTTGTTCTTTCCTACTCTTTATTATTTTAAATTTCACAAAAACTTTTAAAACTTGCCTAACTTTGAGGTTTAATAAAAATAAATATACATGAAAACCAAATCATCACATCCCAAATTATCTTCTTTGCACCATCTGAGTCATGGGGAACCTACCAGGTTGGCCTGGAATCCGAAAAATGCCCTATTGGTAGCAATTATATCACCTTTCAGAAGGCCAAAAGAATAAAAAGAAAAATGGAAGACCAGGGGTGCCTGAGTGGCTCAGTCACTTAAACATCTGACTCTTGATTTCGGCTCACATCATGATCTCAGGGTCCTGAGATTTGAGCCCTACGTTGGGCTCTGTGCTCAGCATGAAGTCTGCTTGAGATTTTCTCTCTCCCTCTCCCTCCCTCCCTCCCCCTCTGGCCCTCTCCCCACTTTCTTTCTTGCTGTCTCTCTCAATAAATAAATAAATAAACTCTTGAAGAAAAATGGAAGACTAAACATTAGGGGTCTTGGGAGACAGGGAAAGAAGAGAGGAGAGGAGAGATCATCCTAGAAATAAGAAAAATAAACTCCTGGTCTTATACTGGAGTATATGAATTAATCAAAATGAAAGAAACTAAATTATACTTTTCCAACTGGAGTTTCTTCAAACCAACTTTCTTTGGCTATTCTAACCAAATTAAACAGCCTATTAAACAGGCTTCCAGTGACTCCCATACTGCCGGCAGCTTTTCAATCTTTAGATGAGTCGGTCAAACCCCACTTACCCAAGAAAACCAACTGCAAAGTCTGTAGCCTTTGGCTTTTAATAGTGTTGGTGCTTCTTGGACTTTGGAGAAGAAGTGTACCTGTGCTATGGAACATTTACAACAAACTCTTGCAACAGTGGCTTTCAAGTCAGGTGCCTACGTTGATCCAGCACAGGACGGGAGCAAAAAGATGGCTGTACCCTCCCTTCGTATATTCTTTAATAGCAGAACATTCTCCAGCTGTTGCAAATGGCCACTCGGTTAGAAACTAATTTTTCTCCAGTTCTTCTTTTCTCCAGGTTCGGCAATGTAGCCACGGCACTGTCAATAGAACGCCACAGGGAGTGATGTCCATGACTTTTATATCACCTCTACAAAGGATAGGACTTAGCCTCCACCTTTTCTTTCTTCCATTCCTGTGGATGTGGTTTGGGAGCAGACTCCGGTCATGCATTGGAGTGCAAGAACCTTTGGGAATGGAGGGACAACAGTAGAGAATGATCTTGGATCCCTGGCTGGCCCACAGACTAAGTATCTCTGTTGGCCTTGGATGACTCATCTGTGGACCGTATGAAGGGAGGTTTCTGTGGTTTGTCCCACATTTCCAATCACCCTGACAACCCGCGTGCACAGACGCAGGAGAAAGAAGGTTGTGAAACTCGTGCTGCATGAGTGACCTCGGGAGCCTGGTTAGTGGACATTAGCTGCCTCCAGGTCAGAACGGCCCTTCTGGTCTGGATGCCAAGAGCTGTCAGTCTTGCCTTATATTCCCTCTAGGGCTGGCCCCTAGAATGTAATCCAGGAGAAGAGGCAAGCTTTCCTAGCCCAGACTCCTTGAGGAAGTAAAGAGATGATAACATAGGAAATGCATCTCACTCCAAAGGGCACGTAGGTGAACAAATGTTTAACTTCAGACCCCATCATTTGCCCTGTAAACACGGCCCTTACGGGGATGGTCATTTGGAAATCCTGCCTGAGAGGACACTCTGCCTACGCCTCTCCATCAGGACTCCAGCCTGGCTGTCTCCATGGGGCTTCCCCAGCTGATGAGGCTGGATGTTCTAAGTACCCAATTTAAAAAAAAAAAAATTTATTTGTTTATTTGACACAGAGAGAGATCATGCACAAGCAGGAAGAAGAGCAGGCAAAGGCGGAAGCAGGCTCCCTGCTGAGCAGAGCCCGACATGGGACTCAATCCCAATCCGAGAACCCTGATATCATGACCTGAGCCGAAGGCAGACACTTCAGGGATCGAGCCACCCAGGTGCCCCAGCAAGCGATTTTTTTTTTTTTAAAGTGATAAACCATAGATACTTGGATCGGAAAGAATGCTAATAGATTACCTGGTCCACGATGGCGAATCTGTAGTGCTCCCGCCTCTCTCCTTCTCCTTTAACCTGCCCATGGTGCCACATACTTCCAATCAATCTTGGCGACTTTCCCTTCTGAGCCTGAGGGCAGTTGTATCGTCATCCCCAACACCGTTCCTCACGCACCCAACACTGACTGCAGTGTCGAAATCAAAAACTATCTGCTCTCCCTGAAACAGTTTGATCTTGTCATTTTGCATAAGAGAAAACGGAGACCAGTAATTCAGGTCAGGTGAGCTCTCGAGTTTCTGAACATGAGGATGCATAGCATGTCATGGTACAAGAGAAGCAGGACAGCCTATGTGAATTGAGAGCTGGGTTTCCAGAGTTCTGACTTTGGAAATAGCACTTGATCAACTTTCACAACGAAGCTCACTTTTTGGAAACATCTGGCCTGGATCTGGCAACGTATGTGGCGATCTTCTTCATTCTGCATTCCACAAAGATGGCCCAGCAGTCCAGCCCCACCAAAAAGGCCTATGCCACTGAGCCTCCGGTAACACACAGGCTGTGCTGCCCTCTCACATCTTAAATGAGATCGGGTTAAATTCTTGGTGGACGACAGCTCTTTGTATGCCTTCTCTCAGATCCTCTCATACTTTTCGTTTTTTGCACATATTAAAACAAATTTTTATTGCAATGTAATCAACATATAACATTATGTTGGTCTCAGGTATACAACATAATGATTCTTTATTTGCATGTATTGCAAAATATGTAAGTCTGGTTGACCTTTATCACCATGTGCAATTACAATATACATATACATACACACACACACACACACACATATTTTGCTTGCGATCAGAAACTTTTAAGATCTACTTGCACTTGTTTGAAAGGTTTGACCTGATGGTGGTATTTTAGTTTGCAAAACAACTACACAGTGAATACTGGCCATCTCAGGTGTTGACAGACTTGGAATCTCATCCTCCTGATGGGTTTCCTACTGGCTGAAGTTCCTTCACTTCCGTCCTCCTGATATCACCCTCCAGGCTGCTTGATTTAATACCCAGGGCAGTGCTGGTCACCACCCTTCTCAGGGTCACATTCTTGTGCATTATAGAATATCTGGAAGAAACCTCAATAATTTTAAAAGTACTGTTCCCATAGTCTCCCATGCTGGCATTAAACAGCCAGGTGTTATAATTTCTGATTTTAATGCCACATCTTAGAAGGCAGAGGATCTAATCTCTATTGTTTTAAGCATTCTTTTTCTTCACCTTGAGATACGACCACAGGATCATATTTGACTAGACCTATATGTACTCCTCCCTTTCAAAGTTAGAGATCTGATGGCTCTGTTTCTGCTCTTGAAAGTCCTGGAAAAATCCTTCACTAAAATTTCACACATATCTCAACACTAAGATTTCTAATGCTTTGCTTTGCCTTCAGTGTTCCTTAAATAAGAGTCAACCGGGGCGCCTGGGTGGCTCAGTGGGTTAAGCATCTGCTTCGGCTCAGGTCATGGTCTCAGGGTCCTGGGATCGAGTCCCACATCCGGGCTCCCTGCTCAGTGGGGAGCCTGCTTCTTCCTCTGCCTGCTGCTCCCCCAACTTGTGCTCTTTCTCTGTCAGATAAATTAATTAAAAAGAAAGAAAGAAAGAGAAAAAGATAGAGGGAGGGAGGGAGGGAGGGAGGAGGAAGGAAGGAAGGAGGAAGGAAGGAAGGAGGAAGGAAGGAAGGAAGGAAGGAGCGAGCCAACTAACGTCCAAGACCCCATCTCAGGCTATTGTGCCCATGGACATGGCTTAAGGTTGGGCACTTGGGGACATGTGGAAACAGTTCGAGGACAGTGGCGGGGTTTGGGGAGCCGTTTCCACCTGTACATCACCGAGACTCTCCAGAGGACTGGGGGAGTCAGCCTTCCATTCACAGAGGAGCATCAGTACCCAACATTCACTCCTCCTTTGGGATCACAGTCCATTTCAATGGAGGAAAAAAAAAATCTGTTTTCTGACATACTGGGCATAGTTGCATTTCTTAATGATGCAGGTTCATTCCATGACCATGAGGAATGCTCAGAAGTATTCAATTTTAAAGTGGAATTAGACAGCCACCATTTGAACAATTTTCTCATGATTGCAGTAAAGAGCTTTTCAGGTCTAAACCCACAACTGTAATGCAATAGCCCATTTGAATTATACCGAAGTTGGAAGTATGGAAAAACCCAGCCAGGAAACTCTTCTTTAAAACAGTTTCTGTGGGAACAGGTTTCCAAACGTCAAGTTCACAATCCCGTAAAGAGCCACACGGCCCCTCCCTTCTTACTCAGCCCGCTCTGCCCCTCGGCCGTCCAAGCTGCCTGCTGACGCATCCCATAAAGTCCAAATGTGAGGCACATAATGAGCTCATATTTAAAAAATAAAAACCCAGGACAGTCTCCAGGTACAGCCTACTTCTTTCAGACATAATTTTCTAGATGCCTTTGCTCCCTTCAGCCTATGACAACAGCAGCGTTGCTACGGGTTATCTTTGCCGCATTCTCCCTCCCAGGTCAGACATGTATTAAACTCAGCACTAACCCTGCTCACCTGCGTCAAACCTGTCCTCCATTCCTCTGTCACTACTAGGATCTCCTTATTCCATTTAACCCTGAAGCCTACTATGGTCCGCACGAGCTGTTGATACTGCTGTGTGCAAAGCTGCCCTACTCCGTGGCTTTCACTAATGACACATGCAAGGCCTTTCTAAGTCAAAAATAAATGTTGAAGAAATGTTGAGAATTTCAATTTCCTTCATATTATGAATATTTTAGCTACGACCTTGAAGGGCACATTCACGATTCTAAATTAGATTATTTTGGACCGAGCAGGTTAGACACCAAAATTAAGCTCTAGCAACCCAGCATGAAAAGCATCTGTGAGATCATAACCGTCTTGAGCTCATTCCCAGCATATTGACAATCGAAAGTGATGCTCATTTTCCGTCACGGAGGTCCTCTTACTGTGTAGACTACTCCTAACTGGTCAGACTAGCATGTCTAACACGCCTACTCCCGCATAAAGAAGACATCTGGATGCACTTGGATGTTTACCGGGGGCGTGTATGGATTCACTATGATCCTGCAGGGCTAGGCGGGCATCAACCAAAAGAAGACGCTACAAACTTGCAAGAAAAACCAGACGATCGGTTCCGCTACAGCTGGCCTCAGTGTTAGAGTCCTTTTGGCCACATGCTTATCTACTGGTAAGTCAGCATGAGACAGTCTTCACTAAAGGTCAGTATTCAGTTGGACTTAACTACTCAGTGTTTCTTATTATATCGCTGCTGTCCTATCAGTGCTAAAATTGAGGTTTTTGATGTTCCACAGTTCATTGTGGTTATTTGATCAGCCACTTCTAGGAGTTATTTTCTCTTAATCATTTTTCATTAATAAAACATTCATCATCATCATTATATTATTCCTATAATTTGAGAACTTGGAATATTTTTCTCTTTGAAATACTAATTTGAGGCTATATAAATATAACCATTAATGATAACTGCTAAGTTGTATTGAAGAATTATAAATCATGCTCTTCTCTGTGATTTTACTTTATATTAAAATTAGTGTGTTCAACATTTGCCTTAAACATTAAATACAGCGTGGAATCATTATAAATATATAAATATTGGATTCCCAAGATGTTTTTTTCCCTTTGTTGACTTATTTAAAAATCCACTAAACGATAGTCATCAGTGAGGCCAAATCATGAGCGAGCAGAACGTTTGTACCTGGCCTGTGGAGCCGCGAATTCTTTCACGTGTGAGTAGTGACGGGGCTGAATGCTGAGTACACACGGGGTATGAGTGGGGCAAGGGGTGATAACTGTGTGCACATGTGCATGGATGTGGGATGCGGTTCTCCAGGAATGAGGATGATAGCAAACACCACCAGCCCTGTGTTAGGGAGCCAGCATCACCCCGTGGAAGGCCCCCAGTGCTCACGAAGACCTCGGAACAGGAGGGTCATGCGCAGGTGAGGTAGAAATGTTGGTCAGAGAAGGACAAGGCCAACCTCAGGAGGTCACAGCAGGTCTTCATTTCAGGGCAAATGAGATGTTGTTTAAAAGTTTTTATCAGCTTCGAAGATGGTCGCTGTTGGAAGCCATCAGTCTGACTCAAAGGCAGACAGAGGGGGAGGGGTGAGCACGAATGCAGGAGGACATTGCGGAAATTTGAATGGGACTGGGCACAGCCATGAAGGGGCAGGAGAGGGGGAAACGTAAGAGCATGAGCAGAAAGGCAACCATGTGGACACTGGACATGGTAAGGGACTGGACATGCGTGGAGATGGGGAGAGAGTCATGGGTGACTCGGGGAGTTTCTGATTTATGATGCTGAATAGAAGACAGCTTTGGGCAGGTTGTATTTGGGGGCCGTCCCAAATCAGGGGCAGTGCTGAATCTGATGAGGACTGTGGCCCTTCAGACAGGAGCTCCTCTCCACACCACCCACACCCCAATTCCTTCTGGTAAAATTGCCTCCTGGAGAGATCACTGCCATCTCAGGACTTAGAGCTCTGAGTCACTCCCCTCAGGGGTTTGTAACTCTTCATAGGAAAATGCTACCCTTGTCAGTGGAAGTCAAGCAGACAAGGAGAGAGGACACTGTAGCAGCACGTTGCTCTCGGGGCTTGTACAGCCTTCGTGGCCTCTACTTCTGCTATTCCGGTTCACAGATGCTAAGGAACACTCTCAAATAATAAGTAAATAAATAGCCCACTCCCTCCAATATAATTTCAACCAGAGTTATAGAAAAGTAAAATCATATCTAATTTTCCTTAAAGGAGTTTTTTCTGTATAAAATATGAGTACTAACTTTTTAAAGACTCCATACTTTATTTTTTTAATTAATTAATTTTTTAAATTTATTTGACAGAGAGAGAGACAGCCAGCGAGAGAGGGAACACAAGCAGGGGGAGTGGGAGAGGAAGAAGCAGGCTCATAGCAGAGGAGCCCGATGTGGGGCTCAATACCAGGACCCTGGGATCACACCCTGAGCCAAGGCAGATGCTTAACGACTGAGCCACCCAGGCCCCCCTAAAGGCTCTTTACTTTAAAAAAAGCAATTTTTGTCTATAAAAAACTAATCCCTTTCTGGAGCAAGGTATATTTTTTCAATTTCAAAATGTTTCCACTAGAATCAATGGACTAAAAATACACTGTAATTATAAAGTAGTGAATTTTGGGGCACCTGGGTGGCACAGCAGTTACGCGTCTGCCTTCGGCTCAGGGTGTGATCCCAGTGTTATGGGATCGAGCCCCACATCAGGCTCCTCTGCTATGAGCCTG